>NW_027480428.1:8484848-8787878 GCF_051401765.1 Calliopsis andreniformis
AAAGGAATAATTGCAAACAGTGTGAAAGTAATGGTCATTTCTACGTTCCGGGCAAGCTAGGCTTCACCCTAGGCTGTTGTTCCACCAGATCGAATAGTTAGGGCCTAAGAAGTGAACGCCCGAACCATAAAATGCAAAAAAAATACAACAGTGCTTCCATCATATAACAGGAATAATTGCAACCAGTTTGAAAGTGATGGCCAATTCAACGTTCCGGGCAACCTAGGCTTCACTCTATTGCGTTGCTCAACCAGATCGAATAGTTAGTGCCTTAGAAGTCAACGCCAGAAGCATAAAATACAATATAAATACAACAGCTTTTCCATCGTATAAAACAAATAATTGCAACCAGTATGAAACTTATGGTCATTTCCACTTTCCGAGCAACCTAGGCTTCACCCTAGGGCGTTGCTCCAACGGATTGAATAGTTAGGGCCTTAGAAGTCAACGCCCGAAACATAAAATGCAAAAAAAATACAACAGCGTTTCCATCGTATAAAACGAATAATTGCAACAAGTATGAAAGTTATGGTCATTTCTTCATTGCGAGCAACCTAGGCTTCACTCCAGGGCGTTGCTCCACCAGATCGAATAGTTATGGTCCTTAGAAGTAAACGCCAGAAGCATAAAATACGATATAAATACAACAGCGCTTCCATCGTATAAAACGAATAATTGCAACAAGTGTGAAAGTTATGGTCATTTCCACATTCCGAGCAACCTAGGATCCACTCTAGGGCGTTGCTGCACCAGATCGAATAGATAGGTCCTTAGAAGTAAACGACCGAAGCATAAAATACGATATAAATACAACAGCGTTTCCATCGTATAAAACGAATACTTGCAACAAGTGTGAAAGTTACGGTCATTTCTACATTCCGAGTAACCTAGGCTTCACTCTAGGGCGTTGCTCCACCAGGTCGAATAGTTAGTGCCTTAGAAGTCAACGCCAGAAGCATAAAATACAATATAAATACAACAGCTTTTCCACCGTATAAAACGAATAATTGCAACCAGTGTGAAAGTTATGGTCATTTCTACATTCCGAGCAACCTAGGATTCACTCTAGGGCGTTGCTCCACCAGATCGAATAGTTAGGTCCTTAGAAGTAAACGCCAGAAGCATAAAATATGATATAAATACAACAGCGTTTCCATCGTATAAAACGAATAATTGCAACCAGTGTGAAAGTTATGGTCATTTCTACATTCCGAGCAATCTAGGATTCACTCTAGTGCGTTGCTCCTCCAGATCGAATAGTTAGGTCCTTAGAAGTAAACGCCAGAAGCATAAAATACGATATAAATACAACAGCTTTTCCATCGTATAAAAGGAATAATTGCAAACAGTGTGAAAGTAATGGTCATTTCTACGTTCCGGGCAAGCTAGGCTTCACCCTAGGCTGTTGTTCCACCAGATCGAATAGTTAGGGCCTAAGAAGTGAACGCCCGAAACAGAAAATGCAAAAAAAATACAACAGTGCTTCCATCATATAACAGGAATAATTGGAACCAGTTTGAAAGTGATGGCCAATTCTACGTTCCGGGCAACCTAGGCTTCACTCTATTGCGTTGCTCCACCAGATCGAATAGTTAGTGCCTTAGAAGTCAACGCCAGAAGCATAAAATACAATATAAATACAACAGTTTTTCCATCGTATAAAACAAATAATTGCAACCAGAATGAAACTTATGTTCATTTCTACTTTCCGAGCAAACTAGGCTTCACCCTAGGGCGTTGCTCCAACGGATTGAATAGCTAGGGCTTTAGAAGTCAACGCCCGAACCATAAAATGCAAAAAAAAATACAACAGCTTTTCCATCGTATAAAACGAATAATTGCAACCAGTATGAAACTTATGGTCATTTCTACTTTCCGAGCAACCTAGGCTTCACCCTAGGGCGATGCTCAAACGGATTGAACAGTTAGGGCCTTAGAAGTCAACGCCCGAACCATAAAATGCAAAAAAAATACAACAGTGTTTCCATCATATAACAGGAACAATTGCAACCAGTTTGAAAGTGATGGCCAATTCTACGTTCCGGGCAACCTAGGCTTCACTCTAGGGCGTTGCTCCACCAGATCGAATAGTTAGTGCCGTAGAAGTCAACGCTAGAAGCATAAAATACAATATAAATACAACAGTTTTTCCATCGTATAAAACGAATAATTGCAACCAGTATGAAACTTATGGTCATTTCTACTTTCCGAGCAACCTAGGCTTCACCCTAGGGCGATGCTCAAACGGATTGAACAGTTAGGGCCTTAGAAGTCAACGCCCGAACCATAAAATGCAAAAAAAATTCAACAGTGTTTCCATCATATAACAGGAATAATTGCAACCAGTTTGAAAGTGATGGCCAATTCTACGTTCCGGGCAACCTAGGTTTCACTCCAGGGCGTTGCTCCACCAGACCGAATAGTTACGGACTAAGCAGTCAACGCCAGAAGCATAAAATACGATATAAATACAACAGCTTTTCCATCGTATAAAACGAATAATTGCAACCAGTGTGAAAGTAATGGTCATTTCTACGTTGCGAGCACCCTAGGCGTCACTCTAGGGCGTTGCTCCACCACATCTAATAGCTACGGCCTTAGAAGTCAACGACAGAGGCATAAAGTACAATATAAATACAACAGCGTTTCCATCGTCTAAAACGAATAATTGCAACCAGTGTGAAAGTTATGGTCATTTCTACATTCCGAGCAACCTAGGATTCACTCCAGGGCGTTGCTCCACCAGATCGAATAGTTAGGTCCTTCGAAGTAAACGCCAGAAGCATAAAATACGATATAAATACAACAGCTTTTCCATCGTATAAAAGGAATAATTGCATACAGTGTGAAAGTAATGGTCATTTCTACGTTCCGGGCAAGCTGGGCTTCACCCTAGGCTGTTGCTCCAACGGATTCAATAGTTAGGGCCTTAGAAGTCAATGCCCGAACAATAAAATGCAAAAAAAATACAACAGCGTTTCCATCGTATAAAACGAATAATTGCAACAAGTATGAAAGTTATGGTCATTTCTTCATTCCGAGCAACCTAGGCTTCACTCTAGGGCGTTGCTCCACCAGATCGAATAGTTAGTGCCTTAGAAGTCAACGCCAGAAGCATAAAATACAATATAAATACAACAGTTTTTCCATCGTATAAAACGAATAATTGCAACCAGTATGAAACTTATGGTCATTTCTACTTTCCGAGCAATCTAGGCTTCACCCTAGGGCGATGCTCAAACGGATTGAATAGCTAGGGCCTTAGAAGTCAACGCCCGAACCATAAAATGCAAAAAAAAATACAACAGCGTTTCCATCGTATAAAACGAATAATTGCATCAAGTATGAAAGTTATGGTCATTTCTTCATTCCGAGCAACCTAGGCTTCACTCTAGGGCGTTGCTCCACCAGATCGAATAGTTAGTGCCTTAGAAGTCAACGCCAGAAGCACAAAATACAATATAAATACAACAGCTTTTCCATCGTATAAAACGAATAATTGCAACCAGTATGAAACTTATGGTCATTTCTACTTTCCGAGCAACCTAGGCTTCACCCTAGGGCGATGCTGAAACGGACTGAACAGTTAGGGCCTTAGAAGTCAACGCCCGAACCATAAAATGCAAAAAAAATACAACAGTGTTTCCATCATATAACAGGAACAATTGCAACCAGTTTGAAAGTGATGGCCAATTCTACATTCCGGGCAACCTAGGCTTCACTCTAGGGCGTTGCTCCACCAGATCGAATAGTTAGTGCCTTAGAAGTCAACGCCAGAAGCATAAAATACAATATAAATACAACAGCTTTTCCATCGTATAAAACGAATAATTGCAACCAGTATGAAACTTATGGTCGTTTCTACTTTCCGAGCAACCTAGGCTTCACCCTAGGGCGATGCTCAAACGGACGGAACAGTTAGGGCCTTAGAAGTCAACGCCCGAACCATAAAATGCAAAAAAAATACAACAGTGTTTCCATCATATAACAGGAACAATTGCAACCAGTTTGAAAGTGATGGCCAATTCTACATTCCGGGCAACCTAGGCTTCACTCTAGGGCGTTGCTCCACCAGATCGAATAGTTAGTGCCTTAGAAGTCAACGCCAGAAGCATAAAATACAATATAAATACAACAGCTTTTCCATCGTATAAAACGAATAATTGCAACCAGTATGAAACTTATGGTCGTTTCTACTTTCCGAGCAACCTAGGCTTCACCCTAGGGCGATGCTCAAATGGACGGAACAGTTAGGGCCTTAGAAGTCAACGCCCGAACCATAAAATGCAAAAAAAATACAACAGTGTTTCCATCATATAACAGGAACAATTGCAACCAGTTTGAAAGTGATGGCCAATTCTACGTTCCGGGCAACCTAGGCTTCACTCTAGGGCGTTGCTCCACCAGATCGAATAGTTAGTGCCGTAGAAGTCAACGCTAGAAGCATAAAATACAATATAAATACAACAGTTTTTCCATCGTATAAAACGAATAATTGCAACCAGTATGAAACTTATGGTCATTTCTACTTTCCGAGCAACCTAGGCTTCACCCTAGGGCGATGCTCAAACGGACGGAACAGTTAGGGCCTTAGAAGTCAACGCCCGAACCATAAAATGCAAAAAAAATACAACAGTGTTTCCATCATATAACAGGAACAATTGCAACCAGTTTGAAAGTGATGGCCAATTCTACATTCCGGGCAACCTAGGCTTCACTCTAGGGCGTTGCTCCACCAGATCGAATAGTTAGTGCCTTAGAAGTCAACGCCAGAAGCATAAAATACAATATAAATACAACAGCTTTTCCATCGTATAAAACGAATAATTGCAACCAGTATGAAACTTATGGTCGTTTCTACTTTCCGAGCAACCTAGGCTTCACCCTAGGGCGATGCTCAAACGGACGGAACAGTTAGGGCCTTAGAAGTCAACGCCCGAACCATAAAATGCAAAAAAAATACAACAGTGTTTCCATCATATAACAGGAACAATTGCAACCAGTTTGAAAGTGATGGCCAATTCTACGTTCCGGGCAACCTAGGCTTCACTCTAGGGCGTTGCTCCACCAGATCGAATAGTTAGTGCCGTAGAAGTCAACGCTAGAAGCATAAAATACAATATAAATACAACAGTTTTTCCATCGTATAAAACGAATAATTGCAACCAGTATGAAACTTATGGTCATTTCTACTTTCCGAGCAATCTAGGCTTCACCCTAGGGCGATGCTCAAACGGATTGAATAGCTAGGGCCTTAGAAGTCAACGCCCGAACCATAAAATGCAAAAAAAAATACAACAGCGTTTCCATCGTATAAAACGAATAATTGCAACAAGTATGAAAGTTATGGTCATTTCTTCATTCCGAGCAACCTAGGCTTCACTCTAGGGCGTTGCTCCACCAGATCGAATAGTTAGTGCCTTAGAAGTCAACGCCAGAAGCATAAAATACAATATAAATACAACAGCTTTTCCATCGTATAAAACGAATAATTGCAACCAGTATGAAACTTATGGTCATTTCTACTTTCTGAGCAACCTAGGCTTCACCCTAGGGCGATGCTCAAACGGACTGAACAGTTAGGGCCTTAGAAGTCAACGCCCGAACCATAAAATGCAAAAAAAATACAACAGTGTTTCCATCATATAACAGGAACAATTGCAGCCAGTTTGAAAGTGATGGCCAATTCTACGTTCCGGGCAACCTAGGCTTCACTCTAGGGCGTTGCTCCACCAGATCGAATAGTTAGTGCCGTAGAAGTCAACGCTAGAAGCATAAAATACAATATAAATACAACAGTTTTTCCATCGTATAAAACGAATAATTGCAACCAGTATGAAACTTATGGTCATTTCTACTTTCCGAGCAATCTAGGCTTCACCCTAGGGCGATGCTCAAACGGATTGAATAGCTAGGGCCTTAGAAGTCAACGCCCGAACCATAAAATGCAAAAAAAAATACAACAGCGTTTCCATCGTATAAAACGAATAATTGCATCAAGTATGAAAGTTATGGTCATTTCTTCATTCCGAGCAACCTAGGCTTCACCCTAGGGCGTTGCTCCACCAGATCGAATAGTTAGTGCCTTAGAAGTCAACGCCAGAAGCATAAAATACAATATAAATACAACAGCTTTTCCATCGTATAAAACGAATAATTGCAACCAGTATGAAACTTAGGGTCATTTCTACTTTCCGAGCAACCTAGGCTTCACCCTAGGGCGATGCTCAAACGGACTGAACAGTTAGGGCCTTAGAAGTCAACGCCCGAACCATAAAATGCAAAAAAAATACAACAGTGTTTCCATCATATAACAGGAACAATTGCAACCAGTTTGAAAGTGATGGCCAATTCTACATTCCGGGCAACCTAGGCTTCACCCTAGGGAGTTGCTCCAACGGATTGAGTAGTTAGGGCCTTAGAAGTCAACGCCCGAAACATAAAATGCAAAAAAAATACAACAGCGTTACCATCGTATAAAACGAATAATTGCAACAAGTATGAAAGTTATGGTCATTTCTTCATTGCGAGCAACCTAGGCTTCACTCCAGGGCGTTGCTCCACCAGATCGAATAGTTATGGTCCTTAGAAGTAAACGCCAGAAGCATAAAATACGATATAAATACAACAGCGCTTCCATCGTATAAAACGAATAATTGCAACAAGTGTGAAAGTTATGGTCATTTCCACATTCCGAGCAACCTAGGATCCACTCTAGGGCGTTGCTCCACCAGATCGAATAGATAGGTCCTTAGAAGTAAACGACAGAAGCATAAAATACGATATAAGTACAACAGCGTTTCCATCGTATAAAACGAATACTTGCAACAAGTGTGAAAGTTACGGTCATTTCTACATTCCGAGTAACCTAGGCTTCACTCTAGGGCGTTGCTCCACCAGGTCGAATAGTTAGTGCCTTAGAAGTCAACGCCAGAAGCATAAAATACAATATAAATACAACAGCTTTTCCACCGTATAAAACGAATAATTGCAACCAGTGTGAAAGTTATGGTCATTTCTACATTCCGAGCAACCTAGGATTCACTCTAGGGCGTTGCTCCACCAGATCGAATAGTTAGGTCCTTAGAAGTAAACGCCAGAAGCATAAAATACGATATAAATACAACAGCGTTTCCATCGTATAAAACGAATAATTGCAACCAGTGTGAAAGTTATGGTCATTTCTACATTCCGAGCAATCTAGGATTCACTCTAGTGCGTTGCTCCTCCAGATCGAATAGTTAGGTCCTTAGAAGTAAACGCCAGAAGCATAAAATACGATATAAATACAACAGCGTTTCCATCGTATAAAACGAATACTTGCAACAAGTGTGAAAGTTACGGTCATTTCTACATTCCGAGTAACCTAGGCTTCACTCTAGGGCGTTGCTCCACCAGGTCGAATAGTTAGTGCCTTAGAAGTCAACGCCAGAAGCATAAAATACAATATAAATACAACAGCTTTTCCACCGTATAAAACGAATAATTGCAACCAGTGTGAAAGTTATGGTCATTTCTACATTCCGAGCAACCTAGGATTCACTCTAGGGCGTTGCTCCACCAGATCGAATAGTTAGGTCCTTAGAAGTAAACGCCAGAAGCATAAAATACGATATAAATACAACAGCGTTTCCATCGTATAAAACGAATAATTGCAACCAGTGTGAAAGTTATGGTCATTTCTACATTCCGAGCAATCTAGGATTCACTCTAGTGCGTTGCTCCTCCAGATCGAATAGTTAGGTCCTTAGAAGTAAACGCCAGAAGCATAAAATACGATATAAATACAACAGCTTTTCCATCGTATAAAAGGAATAATTGCAAACAGTGTGAAAGTAATGGTCATTTCTACGTTCCGGGCAAGCTAGGCTTCACCCTAGGCTGTTGTTCCACCAGATCGAATAGTTAGGGCCTAAGAAGTGAACGCCCGAAACATAAAATGCAAAAAAAATACAACAGTGCTTCCATCATATAACAGGAATAATTGGAACCAGTTTGAAAGTGATGGCCAATTCTACGTTCCGGGCAACCTAGGCTTCACTCTATTGCGTTGCTCCACCAGATCGAATAGTTAGTGCCTTAGAAGTCAACGCCAGAAGCATAAAATACAATATAAATACAACAGTTTTTCCATCGTATAAAACAAATAATTGCAACCAGAATGAAACTTATGTTCATTTCTACTTTCCGAGCAAACTAGGCTTCACCCTAGGGCGTTGCTCCAACGGATTGAATAGCTAGGGCTTTAGAAGTCAACGCCCGAACCATAAAATGCAAAAAAAAATACAACAGCTTTTCCATCGTATAAAACGAATAATTGCAACCAGTATGAAACTTATGGTCATTTCTACTTTCCGAGCAACCTAGGCTTCACCCTAGGGCGATGCTCAAACGGATTGAACAGTTAGGGCCTTAGAAGTCAACGCCCGAACCATAAAATGCAAAAAAAATACAACAGTGTTTCCATCATATAACAGGAACAATTGCAACCAGTTTGAAAGTGATGGCCAATTCTACGTTCCGGGCAACCTAGGCTTCACTCTAGGGCGTTGCTCCACCAGATCGAATAGTTAGTGCCGTAGAAGTCAACGCTAGAAGCATAAAATACAATATAAATACAACAGTTTTTCCATCGTATAAAACGAATAATTGCAACCAGTATGAAACTTATGGTCATTTCTACTTTCCGAGCAACCTAGGCTTCACCCTAGGGCGATGCTCAAACGGATTGAACAGTTAGGGCCTTAGAAGTCAACGCCCGAACCATAAAATGCAAAAAAAATTCAACAGTGTTTCCATCATATAACAGGAATAATTGCAACCAGTTTGAAAGTGATGGCCAATTCTACGTTCCGGGCAACCTAGGTTTCACTCCAGGGCGTTGCTCCACCAGACCGAATAGTTACGGACTAAGCAGTCAACGCCAGAAGCATAAAATACGATATAAATACAACAGCTTTTCCATCGTATAAAACGAATAATTGCAACCAGTGTGAAAGTAATGGTCATTTCTACGTTGCGAGCACCCTAGGCGTCACTCTAGGGCGTTGCTCCACCACATCTAATAGCCACGGCCTTAGAAGTCAACGACAGAGGCATAAAGTACAATATAAATACAACAGCGTTTCCATCGTCTAAAACGAATAATTGCAACCAGTGTGAAAGTTATGGTCATTTCTACATTCCGAGCAACCTAGGATTCACTCCAGGGCGTTGCTCCACCAGATCGAATAGTTAGGTCCTTCGAAGTAAACGCCAGAAGCATAAAATACGATATAAATACAACAGCTTTTCCATCGTATAAAAGGAATAATTGCATACAGTGTGAAAGTAATGGTCATTTCTACGTTCCGGGCAAGCTGGGCTTCACCCTAGGCTGTTGCTCCAACGGATTGAATAGTTAGGGCCTTAGAAGTCAACGCCCGAACAATAAAATGCAAAAAAAATACAACAGCGTTTCCATCGTATAAAACGAATAATTGCAACAAGTATGAAAGTTATGGTCATTTCTTCATTCCGAGCAACCTAGGCTTCACTCTAGGGCGTTGCTCCACCAGATCGAATAGTTAGTGCCTTAGAAGTCAACGCCAGAAGCATAAAATACAATATAAATACAACAGTTTTTCCATCGTATAAAACGAATAATTGCAACCAGTATGAAACTTATGGTCATTTCTACTTTCCGAGCAATCTAGGCTTCACCCTAGGGCGATGCTCAAACGGATTGAATAGCTAGGGCCTTAGAAGTCAACGCCCGAACCATAAAATGCAAAAAAAAATACAACAGCGTTTCCATCGTATAAAACGAATAATTGCATCAAGTATGAAAGTTATGGTCATTTCTTCATTCCGAGCAACCTAGGCTTCACTCTAGGGCGTTGCTCCACCAGATCGAATAGTTAGTGCCTTAGAAGTCAACGCCAGAAGCACAAAATACAATATAAATACAACAGCTTTTCCATCGTATAAAACGAATAATTGCAACCAGTATGAAACTTATGGTCATTTCTACTTTCCGAGCAACCTAGGCTTCACCCTAGGGCGATGCTCAAACGGACTGAACAGTTAGGGCCTTAGAAGTCAACGCCCGAACCATAAAATGCAAAAAAAATACAACAGTGTTTCCATCATATAACAGGAACAATTGCAACCAGTTTGAAAGTGATGGCCAATTCTACATTCCGGGCAACCTAGGCTTCACTCTAGGGCGTTGCTCCACCAGATCGAATAGTTAGTGCCTTAGAAGTCAACGCCAGAAGCATAAAATACAATATAAATACAACAGCTTTTCCATCGTATAAAACGAATAATTGCAACCAGTATGAAACTTATGGTCGTTTCTACTTTCCGAGCAACCTAGGCTTCACCCTAGGGCGATGCTCAAACGGACGGAACAGTTAGGGCCTTAGAAGTCAACGCCCGAACCATAAAATGCAAAAAAAATACAACAGTGTTTCCATCATATAACAGGAACAATTGCAACCAGTTTGAAAGTGATGGCCAATTCTACATTCCGGGCAACCTAGGCTTCACTCTAGGGCGTTGCTCCACCAGATCGAATAGTTAGTGCCTTAGAAGTCAACGCCAGAAGCATAAAATACAATATAAATACAACAGCTTTTCCATCGTATAAAACGAATAATTGCAACCAGTATGAAACTTATGGTCGTTTCTACTTTCCGAGCAACCTAGGCTTCACCCTAGGGCGATGCTCAAACGGACGGAACAGTTAGGGCCTTAGAAGTCAACGCCCGAACCATAAAATGCAAAAAAAATACAACAGTGTTTCCATCATATAACAGGAACAATTGCAACCAGTTTGAAAGTGATGGCCAATTCTACGTTCCGGGCAACCTAGGCTTCACTCTAGGGCGTTGCTCCACCAGATCGAATAGTTAGTGCCGTAGAAGTCAACGCTAGAAGCATAAAATACAATATAAATACAACAGTTTTTCCATCGTATAAAACGAATAATTGCAACCAGTATGAAACTTATGGTCATTTCTACTTTCCGAGCAATCTAGGCTTCACCCTAGGGCGATGCTCAAACGGATTGAATAGCTAGGGCCTTAGAAGTCAACGCCCGAACCATAAAATGCAAAAAAAAATACAACAGCGTTTCCATCGTATAAAACGAATAATTGCAACAAGTATGAAAGTTATGGTCATTTCTTCATTCCGAGCAACCTAGGCTTCACTCTAGGGCGTTGCTCCACCAGATCGAATAGTTAGTGCCTTAGAAGTCAACGCCAGAAGCATAAAATACAATATAAATACAACAGCTTTTCCATCGTATAAAACGAATAATTGCAACCAGTATGAAACTTATGGTCATTTCTACTTTCCGAGCAACCTAGGCTTCACCCTAGGGCGATGCTCAAACGGACTGAACAGTTAGGGCCTTAGAAGTCAACGCCCGAACCATAAAATGCAAAAAAAATACAACAGTGTTTCCATCATATAACAGGAACAATTGCAACCAGTTTGAAAGTGATGGCCAATTCTACGTTCCGGGCAACCTAGGCTTCACTCTAGGGCGTTGCTCCACCAGATCGAATAGTTAGTGCCGTAGAAGTCAACGCTAGAAGCATAAAATACAATATAAATACAACAGTTTTTCCATCGTATAAAACGAATAATTGCAACCAGTATGAAACTTATGGTCATTTCTACTTTCCGAGCAATCTAGGCTTCACCCTAGGGCGATGCTCAAACGGATTGAATAGCTAGGGCCTTAGAAGTCAACGCCCGAACCATAAAATGCAAAAAAAAATACAACAGCGTTTCCATCGTATAAAACGAATAATTGCATCAAGTATGAAAGTTATGGTCATTTCTTCATTCCGAGCAACCTAGGCTTCACTCTAGGGCGTTGCTCCACCAGATCGAATAGTTAGTGCCTTAGAAGTCAACGCCAGAAGCATAAAATACAATATAAATACAACAGCTTTTCCATCGTATAAAACGAATAATTGCAACCAGTATGAAACTTATGGTCGTTTCTACTTTCCGAGCAACCTAGGCTTCACCCTAGGGCGATGCTCAAACGGACGGAACAGTTAGGGCCTTAGAAGTCAACGCCCGAACCATAAAATGCAAAAAAAATACAACAGTGTTTCCATCATATAACAGGAACAATTGCAACCAGTTTGAAAGTGATGGCCAATTCTACGTTCCGGGCAACCTAGGCTTCACTCTAGGGCGTTGCTCCACCAGATCGAATAGTTAGTGCCGTAGAAGTCAACGCTAGAAGCATAAAATACAATATAAATACAACAGTTTTTCCATCGTATAAAACGAATAATTGCAACCAGTATGAAACTTATGGTCATTTCTACTTTCCGAGCAATCTAGGCTTCACCCTAGGGCGATGCTCAAACGGATTGAATAGCTAGGGCCTTAGAAGTCAACGCCCGAACCATAAAATGCAAAAAAAAATACAACAGCGTTTCCATCGTATAAAACGAATAATTGCAACAAGTATGAAAGTTATGGTCATTTCTTCATTCCGAGCAACCTAGGCTTCACTCTAGGGCGTTGCTCCACCAGATCGAATAGTTAGTGCCTTAGAAGTCAACGCCAGAAGCATAAAATACAATATAAATACAACAGCTTTTCCATCGTATAAAACGAATAATTGCAACCAGTATGAAACTTATGGTCATTTCTACTTTCCGAGCAACCTAGGCTGTACCCTAGGGCGATGCTCAAACGGACTGAACAGTTAGGGCCTTAGAAGTCAACGCCCGAACCATAAAATGCAAAAAAAATACAACAGTGTTTCCATCATATAACAGGAACAATTGCAACCAGTTTGAAAGTGATGGCCAATTCTACGTTCCGGGCAACCTAGGCTTCACTCTAGGGCGTTGCTCCACCAGATCGAATAGTTAGTGCCGTAGAAGTCAACGCTAGAAGCATAAAATACAATATAAATACAACAGTTTTTCCATCGTATAAAACGAATAATTGCAACCAGTATGAAACTTATGGTCATTTCTACTTTCCGAGCAATCTAGGCTTCACCCTAGGGCGATGCTCAAACGGATTGAATAGCTAGGGCCTTAGAAGTCAACGCCCGAACCATAAAATGCAAAAAAAAATACAACAGCGTTTCCATCGTATAAAACGAATAATTGCATCAAGTATGAAAGTTATGGTCATTTCTTCATTCCGAGCAACCTAGGCTTCACTCTAGGGCGTTGCTCCACCAGATCGAATAGTTAGTGCCTTAGAAGTCAACGCCAGAAGCATAAAATACAATATAAATACAACAGCTTTTCCTTCGTATAAAACGAATAATTGCAACCAGTATGAAACATAGGGTCATTTCTACTTTCCGAGCAACCTAGGCTTCACCCTAGGGCGATGCTCAAACGGACTGAACAGTTAGGGCCTTAGAAGTCAACGCCCGAACCATAAAATGCAAAAAAAATACAATAGTGTTTCCATCATATAACAGGAACAATTGCAACCAGTTTGAAAGTGATGGCCAATTCTACATTCCGGGCAACCTAGGCTTCACTCTAGGGCGTTGCTCCACCAGATCGAATAGTTAGTGCCTTAGAAGTCAACGCCAGAAGCATAAAATACAATATAAATACAACAGCTTTTCCATCGTATAAAACGAATAATTGCAACCAGTATGAAACTTATGGTCATTTCTACTTTCCGAGCAACCTAGGCTTCACCCTAGGGCGATGCTCAAACGGACGGAACAGTTAGGGCCTTAGAAGTCAACGCCCGAACCATAAAATGCAAAAAAAATACAACAGTGTTTCCATCATATAACAGGAACAATTGCAACCAGTTTGAAAGTGATGGCCAATTCTACGTTCCGGGCAACCTAGGCTTCACTCTAGGGCGTTGCTCCACCAGATCGAATAGTTAGTGCCGTAGAAGTCAACGCTAGAAGCATAAAATACAATATAAATACAACAGTTTTTCCATCGTATAAAACGAATAATTGCAACCAGTATGAAACTTATGGTCATTTCTACTTTCCGAGCAATCTAGGCTTCACCCTTGGGCGATGCTCAAACGGATTGAATAGCTAGGGCCTTAGAAGTCAACGCCCGAACCATAAAATGCAAAAAAAAATACAACAGCGTTTCCATCGTATAAAACGAATAATTGCAACAAGTATGAAAGTTATGGTCATTTCTTCATTCCGAGCAACCTAGGCTTCACTCTAGGGCGTTGCTCCACCAGATCGAATAGTTAGTGCCTTAGAAGTCAACGCCAGAAGCATAAAATACAATATAAATACAACAGCTTTTCCATCGTATAAAACGAATAATTGCAACCAGTATGAAACTTATGGTCATTTCTACTTTCCGAGCAACCTAGGCTTCACCCTAGGGCGATGCTCAAACGGACTGAACAGTTAGGGCCTTAGAAGTCAACGCCCGAACCATAAAATGCAAAAAAAATACAACAGTGTTTCCATCATATAACAGGAACAATTGCAACCAGTTTGAAAGTGATGGCCAATTCTACGTTCCGGGCAACCTAGGCTTCACTCTAGGGCGTTGCTCCACCAGATCGAATAGTTAGTGCCGTAGAAGTCAACGCTAGAAGCATAAAATACAATATAAATACAACAGTTTTTCCATCGTATAAAACGAATAATTGCAACCAGTATGAAACTTATGGTCATTTCTACTTTCCGAGCAATCTAGGCTTCACCCTAGGGCGATGCTCAAACGGATTGAATAGCTAGGGCCTTAGAAGTCAACGCCCGAACCATAAAATGCAAAAAAAAATACAACAGCGTTTCCATCGTATAAAACGAATAATTGCATGAAGTATGAAAGTTATGGTCATTTCTTCATTCCGAGCAACCTAGGCTTCACTCTAGGGCGTTGCTCCACCAGATCGAATAGTTAGTGCCTTAGAAGTCAACGCCAGAAGCATAAAATACAATATACATACAACAGCTTTTCCATCGTATAAAACGAATAATTGCAACCAGTATGAAACTTATGGTCATTTCTACTTTCCGAGCAACCTAGGCTTCACCCTAGGGCGATGCTCAAACGGACTGAACAGTTAGGTCCTTAGAAGTCAACGCCCGAACCATAAAATGCAAAAAAAATACAACAGTGTTTCCATCATATAACAGGAACAATTGCAACCAGTTTGAAAGTGATGGCCAATTCTACATTCCGGGCAACCTAGGCTTCACTCTAGGGCGTTCCTCCACCAGATCGAATAGTTAGTGCCGTAGAAGTCAACGCTAGAAGCATAAAATACAATATAAATACAACAGTTTTTCCATCGTATAAAACGAATAATTGCAACCAGTATGAAACTTATGGTCATTTCTACTTTCCGAGCAACCTAGGCTTCACCCTAGGGCGTTGCTCCAACAGATTGAAGAGTTAGGGCCTTAGAAGTCAAGGCCCGAAGCATAAAATGCAATTAAAATACAACAGTGTTTCCATCATATAACAGGAATAATTGCAACCAGTTTGAAAGTGATGGCCAATTCTACGTTCCGGGCAACCAAGGCTTCACTCTAGGGCGTTGCTCCGCCAGATCCAATAGTTAGGGCCTAAGAAGTGAACGCCAGAAGCATAAAATGCAATAAAAATACAACAGTTTTTCCATCGTATAACAAGATGAATTGCAACCAGTTTTAAGGTGATGGTCATTTCTCCTTTCCGGGCAACCTAGGCTTCACTCTAGGGCGTTGCTCCACTAGATCGAATACCTAGGGCCTTAGAAGTCAACGCCAGAAGCATAAAATACAATATAAATACAACAGTCTTTCCATCGTATAAAACGAATAATTGCAACCAGTATGAAACTGATGGTCATTTCTACTTTCCGAGCAACCTACGATTCACCCTAGGGCGTTGCTCCACCAGATCGAATAGTTAGGTCCTTAGAAGTAAACGCCAGAAGCATAAAATACGATATAACTACAACAGCGTTTCCATCGTATAAAACGAATAATTGCAACCAGTGTGAAAGTTATCGTCATTTCTACATTCCGAGCAACCTAGGATTCACTCTAGGGCGTTGCTCCACCAGATCGAATAGTTAGGTCCTTTGAAGTAAACGCCAGAAGCATAAAATACGACATAAATACAACAGCTTTTCCATCGTATAAAAGGAATAAGTGCATACAGTGTGAAAGTAATGGTCATTTCTACGTTCCGGGCAAGCTAGGCTTCACCCTAGGCTGTTGTTCCACCAGATCGAATAGTTAGGGCCTAAGAAGTGAACGCCAGAAGCATAAAATGCAATAAAAATACAACAGTTTTTCCATCGTATAACAAGATTAATTGCAACCAGTTCGAAAGTGGTAGTCATTTCTCCTTTCCGGGAAACCTAGGCTTCACTCCAGGGCGTTGCGCCACTAGATCGAATAGCTAGGGCCTCAGAAGTCAACGCCAGAAGCATAAAATACAATATAAGTACAACAGTTTTTCCATCGTATAAAACGAATAATTGCAACCAGTATGAAACTGATGGTCATTTCTACTTTCCGAGCAACCTAGGCTTCACCCTAGGGCGCTGCTCCAACAGATTGAACAGTTAGGGCCTTAGAAGTCAACGCCCGAACCATAAAATGCAAAAAAAATACAACAGTGTTTCCATCATATAACAGGAATAATTGCAACCAGTTTGATAGTGATGGCCAATTCTACCTTCCGGGCAAACAAGGCTTCTATCTAGGGCTATGCACCACCATATCGAATAGATAGTGCTTTAGAAGTCAACGCCAGAAGCATAAAATACAATATAAATACAACAGCTTTTCCATCGTATAAAACGAATGATTGCAACCAGTGTGAAAGTTATGCTCATTTCTACATTCCGAGCAACCTAGGATTCACTCTAGGGCGTTGCTCCACCAGATCGAATGGTTAGGTCCTTAGAAGTAAACGCCAGAAGCATAAAATACGATATAACTACAACAGCGTTTCCATCGTATAAAACGAATAATTGCAACCAGTGTGAAAGTTATGATCATTTCTACATTCCGAGCAACCTAGGATTCACTCTAGGGCGTTGCTCCACCAGATCGAATAGTTAGGTCCTTAGAAGTCAACGCCCGAAGCATAAAATACGATATAAATACAACAGTTTTTCCATCGTATAACAAGATTAGTAGCAACCAGGTTGAAAGTGATGGTCATTTCTCCTTTCCGGGCAACCTAGGCTTCACTGTAGGGCGTTGCTCCACTAGATCGAATAGCTAGGGCCTTAGAAGTCAACGCCAGAAGCATAAAACACAATATAAATACAACAGTGTTTCCATCGTATAAAACCAATAATTGCAACCAGTATGAAACTTATGGTCATTTCTACTTTCCGAGCAAGCTAGGCTTCACCATAGGGCGTTGCTCCAACAGATTGAATAGTTAGGACCTTAGAAGTGAACGCCCGAACAATAAAATGCAAAAAAATACAACAGTGCTTCCATCATATATCAGGAATAATTGCAACTAGTTTGAAAGTGATGGCCAATTCTACGTTCCGGGCAAACTAGGATTCTATCTAGGGCGTTGCTCCACCAGATCGAATAGATAGTGCCTTAGAAGTCAACGCCAGAAGCATAAATTAAAATATAAATACAACAGTTTTTCCATCGTATAAAACGAATAATTGCAACCAGTATGAAACTTATGGTCATTTCTACTTTCCGAGCAACCTAGGCTTCACCCTAGGGCCTTGCTCCAACAGATTGAATAGTTAGGGCCTTAGAAGTCAACGCCCGAACCATAAAATGCAAAAAAAATACAACAGTGTTTCCATCATATAACAGTAATAATTGCAACCAATTTGGAAAGTGATGGCCAATTCTACGTTCCGGGCAACCTAGGCTTCACTCTAGGGCGTTGCTCCACCATATCGAATAGTTAGTGCCTTAGAAGTCAACGCCAGAGGCATAAAGTACAATATAAACACAACAGCGTTTCCATCGTATAAAACGAATAATTGCAGCCAGTGTGAAAGTTATGGTCATTTCTACATTCCGAGTAACCTAGGATTCACTCTAGGGCGTTGCTCCACCAGATCGAATAGTTAGGTCCTTAGAAGTAAACGCCAGAAACATAAAATACGATATAAATACAACAGCTTTTCCATCGTATAAAAGGAATAATTACAAAACAGTGTGAAAGTAATGGTCATTTCTACGTTCCGGGCAAGCTGGGCTTCACCCTAGGCTGTTGTTCCACCAGATCGAATAGTTAGGGCCTAGGAAGTGAACGCCAGAAGCATAAAATGCAATAAAAATACAACAGTTTTTCCATCGTATAACAAGATGAATTGCAATCAGTTTGAAGGTGATGGTCATTTCTCCTTTCCGGGCAACCTAGGCTTCACTCTAGGGCGTTGCTCCACTAGATCGAATAGCTAGGGCCTTAGAAGTCAACGCCAGAAGCATAAAATACAATATAAATACAACAGTTTTTCCATCGTATAAAACGAATAATTGCAACCAGTATGAAACTGATGGTCATTTCTACTTTCCGAGCAACCTACGATTCACCCAAGGGCGTTGCTCCACCAGATCGAATAGTTAGGTCCTTTGAAGTAAACGCCAGAAGCATAAAATACGACATAAATACAACAGCTTTTCCATCGTATAAAAGGAATAAGTGCATACAGTGTGAAAGTAATGGTCATTTCTACGTTCCGGGCAAGCTAGGCTTCACCCTAGGCTGTTGTTCCACCAGATCGAATAGTTAGGGCCTAAGAAGTGAACGCCAGAAGCATAAAATGCAATAAAAATACAACTGTTTTTCCATCGTATAACAAGATGAATTGCAACCAGTTTGAAGGTGATGGTCATTTCTCCTTTCCGGGCAACCTAGGCTTCACTCTAGGGCGTTGCTCCACTAGATCGAATAGATAGGGCCTTAGAAGTCAACGCCAGAAGCATAAAATACAATATAAATACAACAGTTTTTCCATCGTATAAAACGAATAATTGCAACCAGTATGAAACTGATGGTCATTTCTACTTTCCGAGCAACCTACGATTCACCCTAGGGCGTTGCTCCACCAGATCGAATAGTTAGGTCCTTAGAAGTAAACGCCAGAAGCATAAAATACGATATAACTACAACAGCGTTTCCATCGTATAAAACGAATAATTGCAACCAGTGTGAAAGTTATGGTCATTTCTACATTCCGAGCAACCTAGGATTCACTCTAGGGCGTTGCTCCACCAGATCGAATAGTTAGGTCCTTAGAAGTCAACGCCCGAAGCATAAAATACGATATAAATACAACAGTTTTTCCATCGTATAACAAGATTAGTAGCAACCAGGTTGAAAGTGATGGTCATTTCTCCTTTCCGGGCAACCTAGGCTTCACTCTAGGGCGTTGCTCCACTAGATCGAATAGCTAGGGCCTTAGAAGTCAACGCCAGAAGCATAAAATACAATATAAATACAACAGAGTTTCCATCGTATAAAACGAATAATTGCAACCAGTATGAAACTTATGGTCATTTCTACTTTCCGAGCAAGCTAGGCTTCACCATAGGGCGTTGCTCCAACAGATTGAATAGTTAGGACCTTAGAAGTGAACGCCCGAACCATAAAATGCAAAAAAATACAACAGTGTTTCCATCATATATCAGGAATAATTGCAACCAGTTTGAAAGTGATGGCCAATTCTACGTTCCGGGCAAACTAGGATTCTATCTAGGGCGTTGCTCCACCAGATCGAATAGATAGTGCCTTAGAAGTCAACGCCAGAAGCATAAATTAAAATATAAATACAACAGTTTTTCCATCGTATAAAACGAATAATTGCAACCAGTATGAGACTTATGGTCATTTCTGCTTTCCGAGCAACCTAGGCTTCACCCTAGGGCCTTGCTCCAACAGATTGAATAGTTAGGGCCTTAGAAGTCAACGCCCGAACCATAAAATGCAAAAAAAAATACAACAGTGTTTCCATCATACAACAGGAATAATTGCAACCAATTTGGAAAGTGATGGCCAATTCTACGTTCCGGGCAACCTAGGCTTCACTCTAGGGCGTTGCTCCACCATATCGAATAGTTAGTGCCTTAGAAGTCAACGCCAGAAGCATAAAATACAATATAAATACAACAGTTTTTCCATCGTATAACAAGATTAGTAGCAACCAGTTTGAAAGTGATGGTCATTTCTCCTTTCCGGGCAACCTAGGCTCCACTCTAGGGCGTTGCTCCACTAGATCGAGTAGCTAGGGCCTTAGAAGTCAACGCCAGAAGCATAAAATACAATATAAATACAACAGTGTTTCCATCGTATAAAACGAATAATTGCAACCAGTATGAAACTTATGGTCATTTCTACTTTCCGAGCAAGCTAGTCTTCACCATAGGGCGCTGCTCCAACAGATTGAATAGTTAGGACCTTAGAAGTGAACGCCCGAACCATAAAATGCAAAAAAATACAACAGTGTTTCCATCATATAACAGGAGTAATTGCAACCAGTTTGAAAGTGATGGCCAATTCTACGTTCCGGGCAAACTAGGCTTCTATCTAGGGCGTTGCTCCACCAGATCGAATAGATAGTGCCTTAGAAGTCAACGCCAGAAGCATAAAATAAAATATAAATACAACAGCTTTTCCATCGTATAAAACGAATAATTGCAACAAGTGTGAAAGTTATGGTCATTTCTACATTCCGAGCAACCTAGCATTCACTCTAGGGCGTTGCTCCACCACTTCTAACAGCTACGGCCTTAGAAGTCAACGCCAGAGGCATAAAGTACAATATAAATACAACAGCGTTTCCGTCGTATAAAACGAATAATTGCAACCAGTGTGAAAGTTATGGTCATTTCTACATTCCGAGCAACCTAGGATTCACTCCAGGGCGTTGCTCCACCAGATCGAATAGTTAGGTCCTTAGAAGTAAACGCCAGAAGCATAAAATACGATATAAATACAACAGCGTTTCCATCGTATAAAACGAATAATTGCAACCAGTATGAAACTTATGGTCATTTCTACTTTCCGAGCAACCTAGGCTTCACCCTAGGCCGTTGCTCCAACAGATTGAATAGTTAGGGCCTTAGAAGTCAACGCCAGAAGCATAAAATACGATATAAATACAACAGCTTTTCCATCGTATAAAACGAATAATTGCAACTAGTGTGAAAGTAATGGTCATTTCTACGTTCCGAGCACCCTAGGCGTCACTCTAGGGCGTTGCTCCACCACATCTAATAGCTACGGCCTTAGAAGTCTACGCCAGAGTCATAAAGTACAATATAAATACAACAGCGTTTCCATCGTATAAAACGAATAATTGCAACCAGTGTGAAAGTTACGGTCATTTCTACATTCCGAGCAACCTAGGATTCACTCTAGGGCGTTGCTCCACCAGATCGAATAGTTAGGTCCTTAGAAGTAAACGCCAGACGCATAAAATACGATATAAATACAACAGCGTTTCCATCGTATAAACGGAATAATTACAAAACAGTGTGAAAGTAATGGTCATTTCTACGTTCCGGGCAAGCTGGGCTTCACCCTAGGCTGTTGTTCCACCAGATCAGATAGTTAGGGCCTAAGAAGTGAACGCCAGAAGCATAAAATGCAATAAAAATACAACTGTTTTTCCATCGTATAACAAGATAAATTGCAACCAGTTTGAAGGTGATGGTCATTTCTCCTTTCCGGGCAACCTAGGCTTCACTCTAGGGCGTTGCTCCACTAGATCGAATAGATAGGGCCTTAGAAGTCAACGCCAGAAGCATAAAATACAATATAAATACAACAGTTTTTCCATCGTATAAAACGAATAATTGCAACCAGTATGAAACTGATGGTCATTTCTACTTTCCGAGCAACCTACGATTCACCCTAGGGCGTTGCTCCACCAGATCGAATAGTTAGGTCCTTAGAAGTAAACGCCAGAAGCATAAAATACGATATAACTACAACAGCGTTTCCATCGTATAAAACGAATAATTGCAACCAGTGTGAAAGTTATGGTCATTTCTACATTCCGAGCAACCTAGGATTCACTCTAGGGCGTTGCTCCACCAGATCGAATAGTTAGGTCCTTAGAAGTCAACGCCCGAAGCATAAAATACGATATAAATACAACAGTTTTTCCATCGTATATCAAGATTAGTAGCAACCAGGTTGAAAGTGATGGTCATTTCTCCTTTCCGGGCAACCTAGGCTTCACTCTAGGGCGTTGCTCCACTAGATCGAATAGCTAGGGCCTTAGAAGTCAACGCCAGAAGCATAAAATACAATATAAATACAACAGTGTTTCCATCGTATAAAACGAATAATTGCAACCAGTATGAAACTTATGGTCATTTCTACTTTCCGAGCAAGCTAGGCTTCACCATAGGGCGTTGCTCCAACAGATTGAATAGTTAGGACCTTAGAAGTGAACGCCCGAACCATAAAATGCAAAAAAATACAACAGTGTTTCCATCATATATCAGGAATAATTGCAACCAGTTTGAAAGTGATGGCCAATTCTACGTTCCGGGCAAACTAGGATTCTATCTAGGGCGTTGCTCCACCAGATCGAATAGATAGTGCCTTAGAAGTCAACGCCAGAAGCATAAATTAAAATATAAATACAACAGTTTTTCCATCGTATAAAACGAATAATTGCAACCAGTATGAGACTTATGGTCATTTCTGCTTTCCGAGCAACCTAGGCTTCACCCTAGGGCCTTGCTCCAACAGATTGAATAGTTAGGGCCTTAGAAGTCAACGCCCGAACCATAAAATGCAAAAAAAAATACAACAGTGTTTCCATCATACAACAGGAATAATTGCAACCAATTTGGAAAGTGATGGCCAATTCTACGTTCCGGGCAACCTAGGCTTCACTCTAGGGCGTTGCTCCACCATATCGAATAGTTAGTGCCTTAGAAGTCAACGCCAGAAGCATAAAATACAATATAAATACAACAGTTTTTCCATCGTATAACAAGATTAGTAGCAACCAGTTTGAAAGTGATGGTCATTTCTCCTTTCCGGGCAACCTAGGCTTCACTCTAGGGCGTTGCTCCACTAGATCGAGTAGCTAGGGCCTTAGAAGTCAACGCCAGAAGCATAAAATACAATATAAATACAACAGTGTTTCCATCGTATAAAACGAATAATTGCAACCAGTATGAAACTTATGGTCATTTCTACTTTCCGAGCAAGCTAGTCTTCACCATAGGGCGCTGCTCCAACAGATTGAATAGTTAGGACCTTAGAAGTGAACGCCCGAACCATAAAATGCAAAAAAATACAACAGTGTTTCCATCATATAACAGGAGTAATTGCAACCAGTTTGAAAGTGATGGCCAATTCTACGTTCCGGGCAAACTAGGCTTCTATCTAGGGCGTTGCTCCACCAGATCGAATAGATAGTGCCTTAGAAGTCAACGCCAGAAGCATAAAATAAAATATAAATACAACAGCTTTTCCATCGTATAAAACGAATAATTGCAACAAGTGTGAAAGTTATGGTCATTTCTACATTCCGAGCAACCTAGCATTCACTCTAGGGCGTTGCTCCACCACTTCTAATAGCTACGGCCTTAGAAGTCAACGCCAGAGGCATAAAGTACAATATAAATACAACAGTTTTTCCATCGTATAAAACGAATAATTGCAACCAGTATGAAACTGATGGTCATTTCTACTTTCCGAGCAACCTACGATTCACCCTAGGGCGTTGCTCCACCAGATCGAATAGTTAGGTCCTTAGAAGTAAACGCCAGAAGCATAAAATACGATATAACTACAACAGCGTTTCCATCGTATAAAACGAATAATTGCAACCAGTGTGAAAGTTATGGTCATTTCTACATTCCGAGCAACCTAGGATTCACTCTAGGGCGTTGCTCCACCAGATCGAATAGTTAGGTCCTTAGAAGTAAACGCCAGACGCATAAAATACGATATAAATACAACAGCGTTTCCATCGTATAAAAGGAATAATTACAAAACAGTGTGAAAGTAATGGTCATTTCTACGTTCCGGGCAAGCTGGGCTTCACCCTAGGCTGTTGTTCCACCAGATCGAATAGTTAGGGCCTAAGAAGTGAACGCCAGAAGCATAAAATGCAATAAAAATACAACTGTTTTTCCATCGTATAACAAGATGAATTGCAACCAGTTTGAAGGTGATGGTCATTTCTCCTTTCCGGGCAACCTAGGCTTCACTCTAGGGCGTTGCTCCACTAGATCGAATAGATAGGGCCTTAGAAGTCAACGCCAGAAGCATAAAATACAATATAAATACAACAGTTTTTCCATCGTATAAAACGAATAATTGCAACCAGTATGAAACTGATGGTCATTTCTACTTTCCGAGCAACCTACGATTCACCCTAGGGCGTTGCTCCACCAGATCGAATAGTTAGGTCCTTAGAAGTAAACGCCAGAAGCATAAAATACGATATAACTACAACAGCGTTTCCATCGTATAAAACGAATAATTGCAACCAGTGTGAAAGTTATGGTCATTTCTACATTCCGAGCAACCTAGGATTCACTCTAGGGCGTTGCTCCACCAGATCGAATAGTTAGGTCCTTAGAAGTCAACGCCCGAAGCATAAAATACGATATAAATACAACAGTTTTTCCATCGTATATCAAGATTAGTAGCAACCAGGTTGAAAGTGATGGTCATTTCTCCTTTCCGGGCAACCTAGGCTTCACTCTAGGGCGTTGCTCCACTAGATCGAATAGCTAGGGCCTTAGAAGTCAACGCCAGAAGCATAAAATACAATATAAATACAACAGTGTTTCCATCGTATAAAACGAATAATTGCAACCAGTATGAAACTTATGGTCATTTCTACTTTCCGAGCAAGCTAGGCTTCACCATAGGGCGTTGCTCCAACAGATTGAATAGTTAGGACCTTAGAAGTGAACGCCCGAACCATAAAATGCAAAAAAATACAACAGTGTTTCCATCATATATCAGGAATAATTGCAACCAGTTTGAAAGTGATGGCCAATTCTACGTTCCGGGCAAACTAGGATTCTATCTAGGGCGTTGCTCCACCAGATCGAATAGATAGTGCCTTAGAAGTCAACGCCAGAAGCATAAATTAAAATATAAATACAACAGTTTTTCCATCGTATAAAACGAATAATTGCAACCAGTATGAGACTTATGGTCATTTCTGCTTTCCGAGCAACCTAGGCTTCACCCTAGGGCCTTGCTCCAACAGATTGAATAGTTAGGGCCTTAGAAGTCAACGCCCGAACCATAAAATGCAAAAAAAAATACAACAGTGTTTCCATCATACAACAGGAATAATTGCAACCAATTTGGAAAGTGATGGCCAATTCTACGTTCCGGGCAACCTAGGCTTCACTCTAGGGCGTTGCTCCACCATATCGAATAGTTAGTGCCTTAGAAGTCAACGCCAGAAGCATAAAATACAATATAAATACAACAGTTTTTCCATCGTATAACAAGATTAGTAGCAACCAGTTTGAAAGTGATGGTCATTTCTCCTTTCCGGGCAACCTAGGCTTCACTCTAGGGCGTTGCTCCACTAGATCGAGTAGCTAGGGCCTTAGAAGTCAACGCCAGAAGCATAAAATACAATATAAATACAACAGTGTTTCCATCGTATAAAACGAATAATTGCAACCAGTATGAAACTTATGGTCATTTCTACTTTCCGAGCAAGCTAGTCTTCACCATAGGGCGCTGCTCCAACAGATTGAATAGTTAGGACCTTAGAAGTGAACGCCCGAACCATAAAATGCAAAAAAATACAACAGTGTTTCCATCATATAACAGGAGTAATTGCAACCAGTTTGAAAGTGATGGCCAATTCTACGTTCCGGGCAAACTAGGCTTCTATCTAGGGCGTTGCTCCACCAGATCGAATAGATAGTGCCTTAGAAGTCAACGCCAGAAGCATAAAATAAAATATAAATACAACAGCTTTTCCATCGTATAAAACGAATAATTGCAACAAGTGTGAAAGTTATGGTTATTTCTACATTCCGAGCAACCTAGCATTCACTCTAGGGCGTTGCTCCACCACTTCTAATAGCTACGGCCTTAGAAGTCAACGCCAGAGGCATAAAGTACAATATAAATACAACAGTTTTTCCATCGTATAAAACGAATAATTGCAACCAGTATGAAACTGATGGTCATTTCTACTTTCCGAGCAACCTACGATTCACCCTAGGGCGTTGCTCCACCAGATCGAATAGTTAGGTCCTTAGAAGTAAACGCCAGAAGCATAAAATACGATATAACTACAACAGCGTTTCCATCGTATAAAACGAATAATTGCAACCAGTGTGAAAGTTATGGTCATTTCTACATTCCGAGCAACCTAGGATTCACTCTAGGGCGTTGCTCCACCAGATCGAATAGTTAGGTCCTTAGAAGTAAACGCCAGACGCATAAAATACGATATAAATACAACAGCGTTTCCATCGTATAAAAGGAATAATTACAAAACAGTGTGAAAGTAATGGTCATTTCTACGTTCCGGGCAAGCTGGGCTTCACCCTAGGCTGTTGTTCCACCAGATCGAATAGTTAGGGCCTAAGAAGTGAACGCCAGAAGCATAAAATGCAATAAAAATACAACTGTTTTTCCATCGTATAACAAGATGAATTGCAACCAGTTTGAAGGTGATGGTCATTTCTCCTTTCCGGGCAACCTAGGCTTCACTCTAGGGCGTTGCTCCACTAGATCGAATAGATAGGGCCTTAGAAGTCAACGCCAGAAGCATAAAATACAATATAAATACAACAGTTTTTCCATCGTATAAAACGAATAATTGCAACCAGTATGAAACTGATGGTCATTTCTACTTTCCGAGCAACCTACGATTCACCCTAGGGCGTTGCTCCACCAGATCGAATAGTTAGGTCCTTAGAAGTAAACGCCAGAAGCATAAAATACGATATAACTACAACAGCGTTTCCATCGTATAAAACGAATAATTGCAACCAGTGTGAAAGTTATGGTCATTTCTACATTCCGAGCAACCTAGGATTCACTCTAGGGCGTTGCTCCACCAGATCGAATAGTTAGGTCCTTAGAAGTCAACGCCCGAAGCATAAAATACGATATAAATACAACAGTTTTTCCATCGTATAACAAGATTAGTAGCAACCAGGTTGAAAGTGATGGTCATTTCTCCTTTCCGGGCAACCTAGGCTTCACTCTAGGGCGTTGCTCCACTAGATCGAATAGCTAGGGCCTTAGAAGTCAACGCCAGAAGCATAAAATACAATATAAATACAACAGTGTTTCCATCGTATAAAACGAATAATTGCAACCAGTATGAAACTTATGGTCATTTCTACTTTCCGAGCAAGCTAGGCTTCACCATAGGGCGTTGCTCCAACAGATTGAATAGTTAGGACCTTAGAAGTGAACGCCCGAACCATAAAATGCAAAAAAATACAACAGTGTTTCCATCATATATCAGGAATAATTGCAACCAGTTTGAAAGTGATGGCCAATTCTACGTTCCGGGCAAACTAGGATTCTATCTAGGGCGTTGCTCCACCAGATCGAATAGATAGTGCCTTAGAAGTCAACGCCAGAAGCATAAATTAAAATATAAATACAACAGTTTTTCCATCGTATAAAACGAATAATTGCAACCAGTATGAGACTTATGGTCATTTCTACTTTCCGAGCAACCTAGGCTTCACCCTAGGGCCTTGCTCCAACAGATTGAATAGTTAGGGCCTTAGAAGTCAACGCCCGAACCATAAAATGCAAAAAAAAATACAACAGTGTTTCCATCATATAACAGGAATAATTGCAACCAATTTGGAAAGTGATGGCCAATTCTACGTTCCGGGCAACATAGGCTTCACTCTAGGGCGTTGCTCCACCATATTGAATAGTTAGTGCCTTAGAAGTCAACGCCAGAAGCATAAAATACAATATAAATACAACAGCTTTTCCATCGTATAAAACGAATAATTGCAACAAATGTGAAAGTTATGGTCTACATTCCGAGCAACCTAGCATTCACTCTAGGGCGTTGCTCCACCACTTCTAATAGCTACGGCCTTAGAAGTCAACGCCAGAGGCATAAAGTACAATATAAATACAACAGCGTTTCCGTCGTATAAAACGAATAATTGCAACCAGTGTGAAAGTTATGGTCATTTCTACATTCCGAGCAACCTAGGATTCACTCCAGGGCGTTGCTCCACCAGATCGAATAGTTAGGTCCTTAGAAGTAAACGCCAGAAGCATAAAATACGATATAAATACAACAGCGTTTCCATCGTATAAAACGAATAATTGCAACCAGTATGAAACTTATGGTCATTTCTACTTTCCGAGCAACCTAGGCTTCACCCTAGGCCGTTGCTCCAACAGATTGAATAGTTAGGGCCTTAGAAGTCAACGCCAGAAGCATAAAATACGATATAAATACAACAGCTTTTCCATCGTATAAAACGAATAATTGCAACTAGTGTGAAAGTAATGGTCATTTCTACGTTCCGAGCACCCTAGGCGTCACTCTAGGGCGTTGCTCCACCACATCTAATAGCTACGGCCTTAGAAGTCTACGCCAGAGTCATAAAGTACAATATAAATACAACAGCGTTTCCATCGTATAAAACGAATAATTGCATCCAGTGTGAAAGTTACGGTCATTTCTACATTCCGAGCAACCTAGGATTCACTCTAGGGCGTTGCTCCACCAGATCGAATAGTTAGGTCCTTAGAAGTAAACGCCAGACGCATAAAATACGATATAAATACAACAGCGTTTCCATCGTATAAAAGGAATAATTACAAAACAGTGTGAAAGTAATGGTCATTTCTACGTTCCGGGCAAGCTGGGCTTCACCCTAGGCTGTTGTTCCACCAGATCGAATAGTTAGGGCCTAAGAAGTGAACGCCAGAAGCATAAAATGCAATAAAAATACAACTGTTTTTCCATCGTATAACAAGATGAATTGCAACCAGTTTGAAGGTGATGGTCATTTCTCCTTTCCGGGCAACCTAGGCTTCACTCTAGGGCGTTGCTCCACTAGATCGAATAGATAGGGCCTTAGAAGTCAACGCCAGAAGCATAAAATACAATATAAATACAACAGTTTTTCCATCGTATAAAACGAATAATTGCAACCAGTATGAAACTGATGGTCATTTCTACTTTCCGAGCAACCTACGATTCACCCTAGGGCGTTGCTCCACCAGATCGAATAGTTAGGTCCTTAGAAGTAAACGCCAGAAGCATAAAATACGATATAACTACAACAGCGTTTCCATCGTATAAAACGAATAATTGCAACCAGTGTGAAAGTTATGGTCATTTCTACATTCCGAGCAACCTAGGATTCACTCTAGGGCGTTGCTCCACCAGATCGAATAGCTAGGTCCTTAGAAGTCAACGCCCGAAGCATAAAATACGATATAAATACAACAGTTTTTCCATCGTATAACAAGATTAGTAGCAACCAGGTTGAAAGTGATGGTTATTTCTCCTTTCCGGGCAACCTAGGCTTCACTCTAGGGCGTTGCTCCACTAGATCGAATAGCTAGGGCCTTAGAAGTCAACGCCAGAAGCATAAAATACAATATAAATACAACAGTGTTTCCATCGTATAAAACGAATAATTGCAACCAGTATGAAACTTATGGTCATTTCTACTTTCCGAGCAAGCTAGGCTTCACCATAGGGCGTTGCTCCAACAGATTGAATAGTTAGGACCTTAGAAGTGAACGCCCGAACCATAAAATGCAAAAAAATACAACAGTGTTTCCATCATATATCAGGAATAATTGCAACCAGTTTGAAAGTGATGGCCAATTCTACGTTCCGGGCAAACTAGGATTCTATCTAGGGCGTTGCTCCACCAGATCGAATAGATAGTGCCTTGGAAGTCAACGCCAGAAGCATAAATTAAAATATAAATACAACAGTTTTTCCATCGTATAAAACGAATAATTGCAACCAGTATGAGACTTATGGTCATTTCTACTTTCCGAGCAACCTAGGCTTCACCCTAGGGCCTTGCTCCAACAGATTGAATAGTTAGGGCCTTAGAAGTCAACGCCCGAACCATAAAATGCAAAAAAAAATACAACAGTGTTTCCATCATATAACAGGAATAATTGCAACCAATTTGGAAAGTGATGGCCAATTCTACGTTCCGGGCAACATAGGCTTCACTCTAGGGCGTTGCTCCACCATATTGAATAGTTAGTGCCTTAGAAGTCAACGCCAGAAGCATAAAATACAATATAAATACAACAGCTTTTCCATCGTATAAAACGAATAATTGCAACAAGTGTGAAAGTTATGGTCATTTCTACATTCCGAGCAACCTAGGATTCACTCTAGGGCGTTGCTCCACCAGATCGAATAGTTAGGTCCTTAGAAGTAAACGCCAGAAGCATAAAATACGATATAACTACAACAGCGTTTCCATCGTATAAAACGAATAATTGCAACCAGTGTGAAAGTTATGGTCATTTCTACATTCCGAGCAACCTAGGATTCACTCTAGGGCGTTGCTCGACCAGATCGAATAGTTAGGTCCTTAGAAGTCAACGCCAGAAGCATAAAATACGATATAAATACAACAGTTTTTCCATCGTATAACAAGATTAGTAGCAACCAGTTTGAAAGTGATGGTCATTTCTCCTTTCCGGGCAACCTAGGCTTCACTCTAGGGCGTTGCTCCACTAGATGGAGTAGCTAGGGCCTTAGAAGTCAACGCCAGAAGCATAAAATACAATATAAATACAACAGTGTTTCCATCGTATAAAACGAATAATTGCAACCAGTATGAAACTTATGGTCATTTCTACTTTCCGAGCAAGCTAGTCTTCACCATAGGGCGCTGCTCCAACAGATTGAATAGTTAGGACCTTAGAAGTGAACGCCCGAACCATAAAATGCAAAAAAATACAACAGTGTTTCCATCATATAACAGGAGTAATTGCAACCAGTTTGAAAGTGATGGCCAATTATACGTTCCGGGCAAACTAGGCTTCTATCTAGGGCGTTGCTCCACCAGATCGGATAGATAGTGCCTTAGAAGTCAACGCCAGAAGCATAAAATAAAATATAAATACAACAGCTTTTCCATCGTATAAAACGAATAATTGCAACAAGTGTGAAAGTTATGGTCATTTCTACATTCCGAGCAACCTAGCATTCACTCTAGGGCGTTGCTCCACCACTTCTAATAGCTACGGCCTTAGAAGTCAACGCCAGAGGCATAAAGTACAATATAAATACAACAGCGTTTCCGTCGTATAAAACGAATAATTGCAACCAGTGTGAAAGTTATGGTCATTTCTACATTCCGAGCAACCTAGGATTCACTCCAGGGCGTTGCTCCACCAGATCGAATAGTTAGGTCCTTAGAAGTAAACGCCAGAAGCATAAAATACGATATAAATACAACAGCGTTTCCATCGTATAAAACGAATAATTGCAACAAGTGTGAAAGTTATGGTCATTTCTACATTCCGAGCAACCTAGCATTCACTCTAGGGCGTTGCTCCACCAGATCGAATAGTTAGGTCCTTAGAAGTAAACGACAGAAGCATAAAATACGATATAAATACAACAGCGTTTCCATCGTATAAAACGAATAATTGCAACCAGTGTGAAAGTTATGGTCATTTCTACATTCCGAGCAACCTAGGATTCACTCTAGGGCGTTGCTCCACCAGATCGAACAGTTAGGTCCTTAGAAGTCAACGCCAGAAGCATAAAATACAATATAAATACAACAGTTTTTCCATCGTATAAAACAAATAATTGCAACCAGTATGAAACTTATGGTCATTTCTACTTTCCGAGCAACCTAGGATCCACTCTAGGGCGTTGCTCCACCAGATCGAATAGATAGGTCCTTAGAAGTAAACGACAGAAGCATAAAATACGATATAAATACAACAGCGTTTCCATCGTATAAAACGAATACTTGCAACAAGTGTGAAAGTTACGGTCATTTCTACATTCCGAGTAACCTAGGCTTCACTCTAGGGCGTTGCTCCACCAGGTCGAATAGTTAGTGCCTTAGAAGTCAACGCCAGAAGCATAAAATACAATATAAATACAACAGCTTTTCCACCGTATAAAACGAATAATTGCAACCAGTGTGAAAGTTATGGTCATTTCTACATTCCGAGCAACCTAGGATTCACTCTAGGGCGTTGCTCCACCAGATCGAATAGTTAGGTCCTTAGAAGTAAACGCCAGACGCATAAAATACGATATAAATACAACAGCGTTTCCATCGTATAAAAGGAATAATTACAAAACAGTGTGAAAGTAATGGTCATTTCTACGTTCCGGGCAAGCTGGGCTTCACCCTAGGCTGTTGTTCCACCAGATCGAATAGTTAGGGCCTAAGAAGTGAACGCCAGAAGCATAAAATGCAATAAAAATACAACTGTTTTTCCATCGTATAACAAGATGAATTGCAACCAGTTTGAAGGTGATGGTCAATTCTCCTTTCCGGGCAACCTAGGCTTCACTCTAGGGCGTTGCTCCACTAGATCGAATAGATAGGGCCTTAGAAGTCAACGCCAGAAGCATAAAATACAATATAAATACAACAGTTTTTCCATCGTATAAAACGAATAATTGCAACCAGTATGAAACTGATGGTCATTTCTACTTTCCGAGCAACTGACGATTCACCCTAGGGCGTTGCTCCACCAGATCGAATAGTTAGGTCCTTAGAAGTAAACGCCAGAAGCATAAAATACGATATAACTACAACAGCGTTTCCATCGTATAAAACGAATAATTGCAACCAGTGTGAAAGTTATGGTCATTTCTACATTCCGAGCAACCTAGGATTCACTCTAGGGCGTTGCTCCACCAGATCGAATAGTTAGGTCCTTAGAAGTCAACGCCCGAAGCATAAAATACGATATAAATACAACAGTTTTTCCATCGTATATCAAGATTAGTAGCAACCAGGTTGAAAGTGATGGTCATTTCTCCTTTCCGGGCAACCTAGGCTTCACTCTAGGGCGTTGCTCCACTAGATCGAATAGCTAGGGCCTTAGAAGTCAACGCCAGAAGCATAAAATACAATATAAATACAACAGTGTTTCCATCGTATAAAACGAATAATTGCAACCAGTATGAAACTTATGGTCATTTCTACTTTCCGAGCAAGCTAGGCTTCACCATAGGGCGTTGCTCCAACAGATTGAATAGTTAGGACCTTAGAAGTGAACGCCCGAACCATAAAATGCAAAAAAATACAACAGTGTTTCCATCATATATCAGGAATAATTGCAACCAGTTTGAAAGTGATGGCCAATTCTACGTTCCGGGCAAACTAGGATTCTATCTAGGGCGTTGCTCCACCAGATCGAATAGATAGTGCCTTAGAAGTCAACGCCAGAAGCATAAAATACGATATAAATACAACAGCGTTTCCATCGTATAAAACGAATACTTGCAACAAGTGTGAAAGTTACGGTCATTTCTACATTCCGAGTAACCTAGGCTTCACTCTAGGGCGTTGCTCCACCAGGTCGAATAGTTAGTGCCTTAGAAGTCAACGCCAGAAGCATAAAATACAATATAAATACAACAGCTTTTCCACCGTATAAAACGAATAATTGCAACCAGTGTGAAAGTTATGGTCATTTCTACATTCCGAGCAACCTAGGATTCACTCTAGGGCGTTGCTCCACCAGATCGAATAGTTAGGTCCTTAGAAGTAAACGCCAGACGCATAAAATACGATATAAATACAACAGCGTTTCCATCGTATAAAAGGAATAATTACAAAACAGTGTGAAAGTAATGGTCATTTCTACGTTCCGGGCAAGCTGGGCTTCACCCTAGGCTGTTGTTCCACCAGATCGAATAGTTAGGGCCTAAGAAGTGAACGCCAGAAGCATAAAATGCAATAAAAATACAACTGTTTTTCCATCGTATAACAAGATGAATTGCAACCAGTTTGAAGGTGATGGTCACTTCTCCTTTCCGGGCAACCTAGGCTTCACTCTAGGGCGTTGCTCCACTAGATCGAATAGATAGGGCCTTAGAAGTCAACGCCAGAAGCATAAAATACAATATAAATACAACAGTTTTTCCATCGTATAAAACGAATAATTGCAACCAGTATGAAACTGATGGTCATTTCTACTTTCCGAGCAACTGACGATTCACCCTAGGGCGTTGCTCCACCAGATCGAATAGTTAGGTCCTTAGAAGTAAACGCCAGAAGCATAAAATACGATATAACTACAACAGCGTTTCCATCGTATAAAACGAATAATTGCAACCAGTGTGAAAGTTATGGTCATTTCTACATTCCGAGCAACCTAGGATTCACTCTAGGGCGTTGCTCCACCAGATCGAATAGTTAGGTCCTTAGAAGTCAACGCCCGAAGCATAAAATACGATATAAATACAACAGTTTTTCCATCGTATATCAAGATTAGTAGCAACCAGGTTGAAAGTGATGGTCATTTCTCCTTTCCGGGCAACCTAGGCTTCACTCTAGGGCGTTGCTCCACTAGATCGAATAGCTAGGGCCTTAGAAGTCAACGCCAGAAGCATAAAATACAATATAAATACAACAGTGTTTCCATCGTATAAAACGAATAATTGCAACCAGTATGAAACTTATGGTCATTTCTACTTTCCGAGCAAGCTAGGCTTCACCATAGGGCGTTGCTCCAACAGATTGAATAGTTAGGACCTTAGAAGTGAACGCCCGAACCATAAAATGCAAAAAAATACAACAGTGTTTCCATCATATATCAGGAATAATTGCAACCAGTTTGAAAGTGATGGCCAATTCGACGTTCCGGGCAAACTAGGATTCTATCTAGGGCGTTGCTCCACCAGATCGAATAGATAGTGCCTTAGAAGTCAACGCCAGAAGCATAAATTAAAATATAAATACAACAGTTTTTCCATCGTATAAAACGAATAATTGCAACCAGTATGAGACTTATGGTCATTTCTGCTTTCCGAGCAACCTAGGCTTCACCCTAGGGCCTTGCTCCAACAGATTGAATAGTTAGGGCCTTAGAAGTCAACGCCCGAACCATAAAATGCAAAAAAAAATACAACAGTGTTTCCATCATATAACAGGAATAATTGCAACCAATTTGGAAAGTGATGGCCAATTCTACGTTCCGGGCAACCTAGGCTTCACTCTAGGGCGTTGCTCCACCATATCGAATAGTTAGTGCCTTAGAAGTCAACGCCAGAAGCATAAAATACAATATAAATACAACAGTTTTTCCATCGTATAACAAGATTAGTAGCAACCAGTTTGAAAGTGATGGTCATTTCTCCTTTCCGGGCAACCTAGGCTTCACTCTAGGGCGTTGTTCCACTAGATCGAGTAGCTAGGGCCTTAGAAGTCAACGCCAGAAGCATAAAATACAATATAAATACAACAGTGTTTCCATCGTATAAAACGAATAATTGCAACCAGTATGAAACTTATGGTCATTTCTACTTTCCGAGCAAGCTAGTCTTCACCATAGGGCGCTGCTCCAACAGATTGAATAGTTAGGACCTTAGAAGTGAACGCCCGAACCATAAAATGCAAAAAAATACAACAGTGTTTCCATCATATAACAGGAGTAATTGCAACCAGTTTGAAAGTGATGGCCAATTCTACGTTCCGGGCAAACTAGGCTTCTATCTAGGGCGTTGCTCCACCAGATCGAATAGATAGTGCCTTAGAAGTCAACGCCAGAAGCATAAAATAAAATATAAATACAACAGCTTTTCCATCGTATAAAACGAATAATTGCAACAAGTGTGAAAGTTATGGTCATTTCTACATTCCGAGCAACCTAGCATTCACTCTAGGGCGTTGCTCCACCACTTCTAATAGCTACGGCCTTAGAAGTCAACGCCAGAGGCATAAAGTACAATATAAATACAACAGCGTTTCCGTCGTATAAAACGAATAATTGCAACCAGTGTGAAAGTTATGGTCATTTCTACATTCCGAGCAACCTAGGATTCACTCCAGGGCGTTGCTCCACCAGATCGAATAGTTAGGTCCTTAGAAGTAAACGCCAGAAGCATAAAATACGATATAAATACAACAGCGTTTCCATCGTATAAAACGAATAATTGCAACCAGTATGAAACTTATGGTCATTTCTACTTTCAGAGCAACCTAGGCTTCACCCTAGGCCGTTGCTCCAACAGATTGAATAGTTAGGGCCTTAGAAGTCAACGCCAGAAGCATAAAATACGATATAAATACAACAGCTTTTCCATCGTATAAAACGAATAATTGCAACTAGTGTGAAAGTAATGGTCATTTCTACGTTCCGAGCACCCTAGGCGTCACTCTAGGGCGTTGCTCCACCACATCTAATAGCTACGGCCTTAGAAGTCTACGCCAGAGTCATAAAGTACAATATAAATACAACAGCGTTTCCATCGTATAAAACGAATAATTGCAACCAGTGTGAAAGTTACGGTCATTTCTACATTCCGAGCAACCTAGGATTCACTCTAGGGCGTTGCTCCACCAGATCGAATAGTTAGGTCCTTAGAAGTAAACGCCAGACGCATAAAATACGATATAAATACAACAGCGTTTCCATCGTATAAAAGGAATAATTACAAAACAGTGTGAAAGTAATGGTCATTTCTACGTTCCGGGCAAGCTGGGCTTCACCCTAGGCTGTTGTTCCACCAGATCGAATAGTTAGGGCCTAAGAAGTGAACGCCAGAAGCATAAAATGCAATAAAAGTACAACTGTTTTTCCATCGTATAACAAGATGAATTGCAACCAGTTTGAAGGTGATGGTCATTTCTCCTTTCCGGGCAACCTAGGCTTCACTCTAGGGCGTTGCTCCACTAGATCGAATAGATAGGGCCTTAGAAGTCAACGCCAGAAGCATAAAATACAATATAAATACAACAGTTTTTCCATCGTATAAAACGAATAATTGCAACCAGTATGAAACTGATGGTCATTTCTACTTTCCGAGCAACCTACGATTCACCCTAGGGCGTTGCTCCACCAGATCGAATAGTTAGGTCCTTAGAAGTAAACGCCAGAAGCATAAAATACGATATAACTACAACAGCGTTTCCATCGTATAAAACGAATAATTGCAACCAGTGTGAAAGTTATGGTCATTTCTACATTCCGAGCAACCTAGGATTCACTCTAGGGCGTTGCTCCACCAGATCGAATAGTTAGGTCCTTAGAAGTCAACGCCCGAAGCATAAAATACGATATAAATACAACAGTTTTTCCATCGTATAACAAGATTAGTAGCAACCAGGTTGAAAGTGATGGTCATTTCTCCTTTCCGGGCAACCTAGGCTTCACTCTAGGGCGTTGCTCCACTAGATCGAATAGCTAGGGCCTTAGAAGTCAACGCCAGAAGCATAAAATACAATATAAATACAACAGTGTTTCCATCGTATAAAACGAATAATTGCAACCAGTATGAAACTTATGGTCATTTCTACTTTCCGAGCAAGCTAGGCTTCACCATAGGGCGTTGCTCCAACAGATTGAATAGTTAGGACCTTAGAAGTGAACGCCCGAACCATAAAATGCAAAAAAATACAACAGTGTTTCCATCATATATCAGGAATAATTGCAACCAGTTTGAAAGTGATGGCCAATTCTACGTTCCGGGCAAACTAGGATTCTATCTAGGGCGTTGCTCCACCAGATCGAATAGATAGTGCCTTAGAAGTCAACGCCAGAAGCATAAATTAAAATATAAATACAACAGTTTTTCCATCGTATAAAACGAATAATTGCAACCAGTATGAGACTTATGGTCATTTCTACTTTCCGAGCAACCTAGGCTTCACCCTAGGGCCTTGCTCCAACAGATTGAATAGTTAGGGCCTTAGAAGTCAACGCCCGAACCATAAAATGCAAAAAAAAATACAACAGTGTTTCCATCATATAACAGGAATAATTGCAACCAATTTGGAAAGTGATGGCCAATTCTACGTTCCGGGTAACATAGGCTTCACTCTAGGGCGTTGCTCCACCATATCGAATAGTTAGTGCCTTAGAAGTCAACGCCAGAAGCATAAAATACAATATAAATACAACAGCTTTTCCATCGTATAAAACGAATAATTGCAACAAGTGTGAAAGTTATGGTCATTTCTACATTCCGAGCAACCTAGGATTCACTCTAGGGCGTTGCTCCACCAGATCGAATAGTTAGGTCCTTAGAAGTAAACGCCAGAAGCATAAAATACGATATAACTACAACAGCGTTTCCATCGTATAAAACGAATAATTGCAACCAGTGTGAAAGTTATGGTCATTTCTACATTCCGAGCAACCTAGGATTCACTCTAGGGCGTTGCTCGACCAGATCGAATAGTTAGGTCCTTAGAAGTCAACGCCAGAAGCATAAAATACGATATAAATACAACAGTTTTTCCATCGTATAACAAGATTAGTAGCAACCAGTTTGAAAGTGATGGTCATTTCTCCTTTCCGGGCAACCTAGGCTTCACTCTAGGGCGTTGCTTCACTAGATCGAGTAGCTAGGGCCTTAGAAGTCAACGCCAGAAGCATAAAATACAATATAAATACAACAGTGTTTCCATCGTATAAAACGAATAATTGCAACCAGTATTAAACTTATGGTCATTTCTACTTTCCGAGCAAGCTAGTCTTCACCATAGGGCGCTGCTCCAACAGATTGAATAGTTAGGACCTTAGAAGTGAACGCCCGAACCATAAAATGCAAAAAAATACAACAGTGTTTCCATCATATAACAGGAGTAATTGCAACCAGTTTGAAAGTGATGGCCAATTATACGTTCCGGGCAAACTAGGCTTCTATCTAGGGCGTTGCTCCACCAGATCGAATAGATAGTGCCTTAGAAGTCAACGCCAGAAGCATAAAATAAAATATAAATACAACAGCTTTTCCATCGTATAAAACGAATAATTGCAACAAGTGTGAAAGTTATGGTCATTTCTACATTCCGAGCAACCTAGCATTCACTCTAGGGCGTTGCTCCACCACTTCTAATTGCTACGGCCTTAGAAGTCAACGCCAGAGGCATATAGTACAATATAAATACAACAGCGTTTCCGTCGTATAAAACGAATAATTGCAACCAGTGTGAAAGTTATGGTCATTTCTACATTCCGAGCAACCTAGGATTCACTCTATTGCGTTGCTCCACCAGGTCGAATAGTTAGTGCATTAGAAGTCAACGCCGGAAGCATAAAATACAATATATATACAACAGTTTTTCCATCGTATAAAACAAATAATTGCAACCAGTATGAAACTTATGGTCATTTCTACTTTCCAAGCAACCTAGGCTTCACCCTAGGGCGTTGCTCCAACGGATTGAATAGTTAAGGCCTTAGAAGTCAACGCCCGAACCATAAAATGCAAAAAAAATACAACAGCGTTTCCATCGTATAAAACGAATAATTGCAACAAGTATGAAAGTTATGGTCATTTCTTCATTCCGAGCAACCTAGGCTTCACTCTAGGGCGATGCTCAAACGGATTGAATAGCTAGGGCCTTAGAAGTCAACGCCCGAACCATAAAATGCAAAAAAAAATACAACAGTGTTTCCATCATATAACAGGGATAATTGCAACCAGTTTGAAAGTGATGGCCAATTCTACGTTCCGGGCAACCTAGGTTTCACTCCAGGGCGTTGCTCCACCAGACCGAATAGTTACGGACTAAGCAGTCAACGCCAGCAGCATAAAATAAGATATAAATACAACAGGTTTTCCACCGTATAAAATGAATAATTGCATCCACTGTGAAAGTTATGGTCATTTCTACATTCCGAGCAACCTAGACTTCACTCTAGGTCGATGCTCCACCAGATCGAATAGTTAGTGCCTTAGAAGTCAACGCCAGAAGAATAAAATACGATATAAATACAACAGCGTTTCCATCGTATAAAACGAATAATTGCAACAAGCGTGAAAGTTATGGTCATTTCTACATTCCGAGCAACCTAGGATTCACTCTAGTGCGTTGCTCCTCCAGATCGAATAGTTAGGTCCTTAGAAGTAACCGCCAGAAGCATAAAATACGATATAAATACAACAGCTTTTCCATCGTATAAAAGGAGTAATTGCAACAAGTGTAAAAGTTACGGTCATTTCTACATTCCGAGCAACCTAGGCCTCACTCTAGGGCGTTGCTCCACCAGGTCGAATAGTTAGTGCCTTAGAAGTCAACGCCAGAAGCATAAAATACAATATAAATACAACAGCTTTTCCACCGTATAAAACGAATCATTGCAACCAGTGTGAAAGTTATGGTCATTTCTACATTCCGAGCAACCTAGGATTCACTCTAGGGCGTTACTCCACCAGATCGAATAGTTAGGTCCTTAGAAGTAAACGCCAGAAGCATAAAATACGATATAAATACAACAGCGTTTCCATCGTATAAAACGAAAAATTGCAACCAGTGTGAAAGTTATGGTCATTTCTACATTCCGAGCAATCTAGGATTCACTCTAGTGCGTTGCTCCTCCAGATCGAAGAGTTAGGTCCTTAGAAGTAACCGCCAGAAGCATAAAATACGATATAAATACAACAGCTTTTCCATCGTATAAAAGGAATAATTGCAAACAGTGTGAAAGTAATGGTCATTTCTACGTTCCGGGCAAGCTGGGCTTCACCCTAGGCTGTTGTTCCACCAGATCGAATAGTTAGGGCCTAAGAAGTGAACGCCCGAACCATAAAATGCAAAAAAAATACAACAGTGCTTCCATCATATAACAGGAATAATTGCAACCAGTTTGAAAGTGATGGCCAATTCAACGTTCCGGGCAACCTAGGCTTCACTCTATTACGTTGCTCAACCAGACCGAATAGTTAGTGCCTTAGAAGTCAACGCCAGAAGCATAAAATACAATATAAATACAACAGTTTTTCCATCGTATAAAACAAATAATTGCAACCAGTATGAAACTTATGGTCATTTCTACTTTCCGAGCAACCTAGGCTTCACCCTAGGGCGTTGCTCCAACGGATTGAATAGTTAGGGCCTTAGAAGTCAACGCCCGAAACATAAAATGCAAAAAAAATACAACAGCGTTTCCATCGTATAAAACGAATAATTGCAACAAGTATGAAAGTTATGGTCATTTCTTCATTCCGAGCAACCTAGGCTTCACTCTAGGGCGCTGCTCCATCAGATGGAATAGTTAGTGCCTTAGAAGTCAACGCCAGAAGCATAAAATACAATATAAATACAACAGCTTTTCCATCGTATAAAACGAATAATTGCAACCAGTATGAAACTTATGGTCATTTCTACTTTCCGAGCAACCTAGGCTTCACCATAGGGCGATGCTCAAACGGATTGAACAGTTAGGGCCTTAGAAGTCAACGCCCGAACCATAAAATGCAAAAAAAATACAACAGTGTTTCCATCATATAACAGGAACAATTGCAACCAGTTTGAAAGTGATGGCCAATTCTACGTTCCGGGCAACCTAGGCTTCACTCTAGGGCGTTGCTCCACCAGATCGAATAGTTAGTGCCGTAGAAGTCAACGCTAGAAGCATAAAATACAATATAAATACAACAGTTTTTCCATCGTATAAAACGAATAATTGCAACCAGTATGAAACTTATGGTAATTTCTACTTTCCGAGCAACCTAGGCTTCACCCTAGGGCGATGCTCAAACGGATTGAACAGTTAGGGCCTTAGAAGTCAACGCCCGAACCATAAAATGCAAAAAAAATACAACAGTGTTTCCATCATATAACAGGAACAATTGCAACCAGTTTGAAAGTGATGGCCAATTCTACGTTCCGGGCAACCTAGGTTTCACTCCAGGGCGTTGCTCCACCAGACCGAATAGTTACGGACTAAGCAGTCAACGCCAGAAGCATAAAATACGATATAAATACAACAGCTTTTCCATCGTATAAAACGAATAATTGCAACCAGTGTGAAAGTAATGGTCATTTCTACGTTGCGAGCACCCTAGGCGTCACTCTAGGGCGTTGCTCCACTACATCTAATAGCTACGGCCTTAGAAGTCAACGACAGAAGCATAAAATACGACATAAATACAACAGCTTTTCCATCGTATAAAAGGAATAATTGCATACAGTGTGAAAGTAATGGTCATTTCTACGTTCCGGGCAAGCTAGGCTTCACCCTAGGCTGTTGTTCCGCCAGATCGAATAGTTAGGGCCTAAGAAGTGAACGCCAGAAGCATAAAATGCAATAAAAATACAACAGTTTTTCCATCGTATAACAAGATTAATTGCAACCAGTTCGAAAGTGGTAGTCATTTCTCCTTTCCGGGCAACCTAGGCTTCACTCTAGGGCGTTGCGCCACTAGATCGAATAGCTAGGGCCTCAGAAGTCAACGCCAGAAGCATAAAATACAATATAAGTACAACAGTTTTTCCATCGTATAAAACGAATAATTGCAACCAGTATGAAACTGATGGTCATTTCTACTTTCCGAGCAACCTAGGCTTCACCCTAGGGCGCTGCTCCAACAGATTGAACAGTTAGGGCCTTAGAAGTCAACGCCCGAACCATAAAATGCCAAAAAAATACAACAGTGTTTCCATCATATAACAGGAATAATTGCAACCAGTTTGATAGTGATGGCCAATTCTACCTTCCGGGCAAACTAGGCTTCTATCTAGGGCTATGCACCACCATATCGAATAGATAGTGCTTTAGAAGTCAACGCCAGAAGCATAAAATACAATATAAACACAACAGCTTTTCCATCGTATAAAACGAATGATTGCAACCAGTGTGAAAGTTATGCTCATTTCTACATTCCGAGCAACCTAGGATTCACTCTAGGGCGTTGCTCCACCAGATCGAATGGTTAGGTCCTTAGAAGTAAACGCCAGAAGCATAAAATACGATATAACTACAACAGCGTTTCCATCGTATAAAACGAATAATTGCAACCAGTGTGAAAGTTGTGATCATTTCTACATTCCGAGCAACCTAGGATTCACTCTAGGGCGTTGCTCCACCAGATCGAATAGTTAGGTCCTTAGAAGTCAACGCCCGAAGCATAAAATACGATATAAATACAACAGTTTTTCCATCGTATAACAAGATTAGTAGCAACCAGGTTGAAAGTGATGGTCATTTCTCCTTTCCGGGCAACCTAGGCTTCACTCTAGGGCGTTGCTCCACTAGATCGAATAGCTAGGGCCTTAGAAGTCAACGCCAGAAGCATAAAATACAATATAAATACAACAGTGTTTCCATCGTATAAAACGAATAATTGCAACCAGTATGAAACTTATGGTCATTTCTACTTTCCGAGCAAGCTAGGCTTCACCATAGGGCGTTGCTCCAACAGATTGTATAGTTAGGACCTTAGAAGTGAACGCCCGAACCATAAAATGCAAAAAAATACAACAGTGTTTCCATCATATATCAGGAATAATTGCAACCAGTTTGAAAGTGATGGCCAATTCTACGTTCCGGGCAAACTAGGATTCTATCTAGGGCGTTGCTCCACCAGATCGAATAGATAGTGCCTTAGAAGTCAACGCCAGAAGCATAAATCAAAATATAAATACAACAGTTTTTCCATCGTATAAAACGAATAATTGCAACCAGTATGAAACTTATGGTCATTTCTACTTTCCGAGCAACCTAGGCTTCACCCTAGGGCCTTGCTCCAACAGATTGAATAGTTAGGGCCTTAGAAGTCAACGCCCGAACCATAAAATGCAAAAAAAATACAACAGTGTTTCCATCATATAACAGTAATAATTGCAACCAATTTGGAAAGTGATGGCCAATTCTACGTTCCGGGCAACCTAGGCTTCACTCTAGGGCGTTGCTCCACCATATCGAATAGTTAGTGCCTTAGAAGTCAACGCCAGAAGCATAAAATACAATATAAATACAACAGTTTTTCCATCGTATAAAATGTATAATTGCAAACATTGTGAAAGTAATGGTCATTTCTACTTTCCTAGCAACCTAGGCTTCACCCTAGGGCGTTGCTCCAACAGATTGAATAGTTAGGGCCTTAGAACTCTACGCCCGAGCCATAAAATGCAAAAAAAATACAACAGTGTTCCCATCATATAACAGGAATAATTGCGACCAGTTTGAAAGTGATGGCCCATTCTACGTTCCGGGCAACCTAGGCTTCACTCTAGGGCGTTGCTCCAACAGATCGAATAGTTAGTGCCTTAGAAGTCAACGCCAGAAGCATCAAATACAATATAAATACAACAGCTTTTCCATCGTATAAAACGAATAATTGCAACAAGTGTGAAAGTTATGGTCATTTCTACATTCCGAGCAACCTAGGATTCACTCTAGGGCGTTGCTCCACCAGATCGAATAGTTAGGTCCTTAGAAGTAAACGCCAGAAGCATAAAATACAATATAACTACAACAGCGTTTCCATCGTATAAAACGAATAATTGCAACCAGTGTGAAAGTTATGGTCATTTCTACATTCCGAGCAACCTAGGATTCACTCTAGGGCGTTGCTCCACCAGATCGAATAGTTAGGTCCTTAGAAGTCAACGCCAGAAGCATAAAATACGATATAAATACAACAGTTTTTCCATCGTATAACAAGATTAGTAGCAACCAGTTTGAAAGTGATGGTCATTTCTCCTTTCCGGGCAACCTAGGCTTCACTCTAGGGCGTTGCTCCACTAGATCGAGTAGCTAGGGCCTTAGAAGTCAACGCCAGAAGCATAAAATACAATATAAATACAACAGTGTTTCCATCCTATAAAACGAATAATTGCAACCAGTATAAAACTTATGGTCATTTCTACTTTCCGAGCAAGCTAGTCTTCACCATAGGGCGTTGCTCCAACAGATTGAATAGTTAGGACCTTAGAAGTGAACACCCGAACCATAAAATGCAAAAAAATACAACAGTGTTTCCATCATATAACAGGAATAATTGCAATCAGTTTGAAAGTGATGGCCAATTCTACGTTCCGGGCAAACTAGGCTTCTATCTAGGGCGTTGCTCCACCAGATCGAATAGATAGTGCCTTAGAAGTCAACGCCAGAAGCATAAAATAAAATATAAATACAACAGCTTTCCCATCGTATAAAACGAATAATTGCAACAAGTGTGAAAGTTATGGTCATTTCTACATTCCGAGCAACCTAGCATTCACTCTAGGGCGTTGCTCCACCACTTCTAATAGCTACGGCCTTAGAAGTCAACGCCAGAGGCATAAAGTACAATATAAATACAACAGCGTTTCCGTCGTATAAAACGAATAATTGCAACCAGTGTGAAAGTTATGGTCATTTCTACATTCCGAGCAACCTAGGATTCACTCCAGGGCGTTGCTCCACCAGATCGAATAGTTAGGTCCTTAGAAGTCAACGCCAGAAGCATAAAATACGATATAAATACAACAGTTTTTCCATCGTATAACAAGATTAGTAGCAACCAGTTTGAAAGTGATGGTCATTTCTCCTTTCCGGGCAGCCTAGGATTCACTCTAGGGCGTTGCTCCACCAGATCGAATAGTTAGGTCCTTAGAAGTCAACGCCAGAAGCATAAAATACAATATAAATACAACAGCTTTTCCATCGTATAAAACGAATAATTGCAACCAGTATGAAACTTATGGTCATTTCTACTTTCCAAGCAACCTAGGCTTAACCCTAGGGCGTTGCTCCAACGGATTGAATAGTTAGGGCCTTAGAAGTCAACGCCCGAACCATAAAATGCAAAAAAAATACAACAGCGTTTCCATCGTATAAAACGAATAATTGCAACAAGTGTGAAAGTTATGGTCATTTCTACATTCCGAGCAACCTAGGATTCACTCTAGGGCGTTGCTCCACCAGATCGAATAGTTAGGTCCTTAGAAGTAAACGACAGAAGCATAAAATACGATATAAATACAACAGCGTTTCCATCGTATAAAACGAATAATTGCAACCAGTGTGAAAGTTATGGTCATTTCTACATTCCGAGCAACCTAGGATTCACTCTAGGGCGTTGCTCCACCAGATCGAATAGTTAGGTCCTTAGAAGTCAACGCCAGAAGCATAAAATACAATATAAGTACAACAGTTTTTCCATCGTATAAAACGAATAACTGCAACCAGTATGAAACTTATGGTCATTTCTACTTTCCGAGCAACCTAGGCTTCACCCTAGGGCGCTGCTCCAACAGATTGAATAGTTAGGGCCTTAGAAGTCAATGCCCGAACCATAAAATGCAAAAATAATACAACAGCGTTTCCATCGTATAAAACGAAGAATTGCAACAAGTGTGAAAGTTATGGTCATTTCTACATTCCGAGCAACCTAGGCTTCACGCTAGGGCGTTGCTCCACCAGATCGAATAGTTAGTGCCTTAGAAGTCAACGCCAGAAGCATAAAATACAATATAAATACAACAGCTTTTCCATCGTATAAAACGAATAATTGCAACCAGTATGAAACTTATGGTCATTTCTACTTTCCGAGCAACCTAGGCTTCACCCTAGGCCGTTGCTCCAACAGATTGAATAGTTAGGGCCTTAGAAGTCAACGCCAGAAGCATAAAATACGATATAAATACAACAGCTTTTCCATCGTATAAAACGAATAATTGCAACTAGTGTGAAAGTAATGGTCATTTCTACGTTCCGAGCACCCTAGGCGTCACTCTAGGGCGTTGCTCCACCACATCTAATAGCTACGGCCTTAGAAGTCAACGCCAGAGTTATAAAGTACAATATAAATACAACAGCGTTTCCATCGTATAAAACGAATAATTGCAACCAGTGTGAAAGTTACGGTCATTTCTACATTCCGAGCAACCTAGGATTCACTCTAGGGCGTTGCTCCACCAGATCGAATAGTTAGGTCCTTAGAAGTAAACGCCAGACGCATAAAATACGATATAAATACAACAGCGTTTCCATCGTATAAAAGGAATAATTACAAAACAGTGTGAAAGTAATGGTCATTTCTACGTTCCGGGCAAGCTGGGCTTCACCCTAGGCTGTTGTTCCACCAGATCGAATAGTTAGGGCCTAAGAAGTGAACGCCAGAAGCATAAAATGCAATAAAAATACAACAGTTTTTCCATCGTATAACCAGATGAATTGCAACCAGTTTGAAGGTGATGGTCATTTCTCCTTTCCGGGCAACCTAGGCTTCACTCTAGGGCGTTGCTCCACTAGATCGAATAGCTAGGGCCTTAGAAGTCAACGCCAGAAGCATAAAATACAATATAAATACAACAGTTTTTCCATCGTATAAAACGAATAATTGCAACCAGTATGAAACTGATGGTCATTTCTACTTTCCGAGCAACCTACGATTCACCCTAGGGCGTTGCTCCACCAGATCGAATAGTTAGGTCCTTAGAAGTAAACGCCAGAAGCATAAAATACGATATAACTACAACAGCGTTTCCATCGTTTAAAACGAATAATTGCAACCAGTGTGAAAGTTATGGTCATTTCTACATTCCGAGCAACCTAGGATTCACTCTAGGACGTTGCTCCACCAGATCGAATAGTTAGGTCCTTAGAAGTCAACGCCCGAAGCATAAAATACGATATAAATACAACAGTTTTTCCATCGTATAACAAGATTAGTAGCAACCAGGTTGAAAGTGATGGTCATTTCTCCTTTCCGGGCAACCTAGGCTTCACTCTAGGGCGTTGCTCCACTAGATCGAACAGCTAGGGCCTTAGAAGTCAACGCCAGAAGCATAAAATACAATATAAATACAACAGTGTTTCCATCGTATAAAACGAATAATTGCAACCAGTATGAAACTTATGGTCATTTCTACTTTCCGAGCAAGCTAGGCTTCACCATAGGGCGTTGCTCCAACAGATTGAATAGTTAGGACCTTAGAAGTGAACGCCCGAACCATAAAATGCAAAAAAATACAACAGTGTTTCCATCATATATCAGGAATAATTGCAACCAGTTTGAAAGTGATGGCCAATTCTACGTTCCGGGCAAACTAGGATTCTATCTAGGGCGTTGCTCCACCAGATCGAATAGATAGTGCCTTAGAAGTCAACGCCAGAAGCTTAAAATAAAATATAAATACAACAGCTTTTCCATCGTATAAAACGAATAATTGCAACAAGTGTGAAAGTTATGGTCATTTCTACATTCCGAGCAACCTAGCATTCACTCTAGGGCGTTGCTCCACCACTTCTAATAGCTACGGCCTTAGAAGTCAACGCCAGAGGCATAAAGTACAATATAAATACAACAGCGTTTCCGTCGTATAAAACGAATAATTGCAACCAGTGTGAAAGTTATGGTCATTTCTACATTCCGAGCAACCTAGGATTCACTCCAGGGCGTTGCTCCACCAGATCGAATAGTTAGGTCCTTAGAAGTCAACGCCAGAAGCATAAAATACGATATAAATACAACAGTTTTTCCATCGTATAACAAGATTAGTAGCAACCAGTTTGAAAGTGATGGTCATTTCTCCTTTCCGGGCAACCTAGGATTCACTCTAGGGCGTTGCTCCACCAGATCGAATAGTTAGGTCCTTAGAAGTCAACGCCAGAAGCATAAAATACAATATAAATACAACAGCTTTTCCATCGTATAAAACGAATAACTGCAACCAGTATGCAACTTATGGTCATTTCTACTTTCCGAGCAACCTAGGCTTCACCCTAGGCCGCTGCTCCAGCAGATTGAATAGTTAGGGCCTTAGAAGTCAACGCCCGAACCATAAAATGCAAAAAAAACACAACAGTGCTTCCATCATATAACAGGAATAATTGCAACCAGTTTGAAAGCGATGGCCAATTCTACGTTCCGGGCAACCTAGGCTTCACTCTATTGCGTTGCTCCACCAGGTCGAATAGTTAGTGCCTTAGAAGTCAAAGCCAGAAGCATAAAATACAATATATATACAACAGTTTTTCCATCGTATAAAACAAATAATTGCAACCAGTATGAAACTTATGGTCATTTCTACTTTCCAAGCAACCTAGGCTTAACCCTAGGGCGTTGCTCCAACGGATTGAATAGTTAGGGCCTTAGAAGTCAACGCCCGAACCATAAAATGCAAAAAAAATACAACAGCGTTTCCATCGTATAAAACGAATAATTGCAACAAGTGTGAAAGTTATGGTCATTTCTACATTCCGAGCAACCTAGGATTCACTCTAGGGCGTTGCTCCACCAGATCGAATAGTTAGGTCCTTAGAAGTAAACGACAGAAGCATAAAATACGATATAAATACAACAGCGTTTCCATCGTATAAAACGAATAATTGCAACCAGTGTGAAAGTTATGGTCATTTCTACATTCCGAGCAACCTAGGATTCACTCTAGGGCGTTGCTCCACCAGATCGAATAGTTAGGTCCTCAGAAGTCAACGCCAGAAGCATAAAATACAATATAAGTACAACAGTTTTTCCATCGTATAAAACGAATAACTGCAACCAGTATGAAACTTATGGTCATTTCTACTTTCCGAGCAACCTAGGCTTCACCCTAGGGCGCTGCTCCAACAGATTGAATAGTTAGGGCCTTAGAAGTCAACGCCCGAACCATAAAATGCAAAAATAATACAACAGCGTTTCCATCGTATAAAACGAAGAATTGCAACAAGTGTGAAAGTTATGGTCATTTCTACATTCCGAGCAACCTAGGCTTCACGCTAGGGCGTTGCTCCACCAGATCGAATAGTTAGTGCCTTAGAAGTCAACGCCAGAAGCATAAAATACAATATAAATACAACAGCTTTTCCATCGTATAAAACGAATAATTGCAACCAGTATGAAACTTATGGTCATTTCTACTTTCCGAGCAACCTAGGCTTCACCCTAGGCCGTTGCTCCAACAGATTGAATAGTTAGGGCCTTAGAAGTCAACGCCAGAAGCATAAAATACGATATAAATACAACAGCTTTTCCATCGTATAAAACGAATAATTGCAACTAGTGTGAAAGTAATGGTCATTTCTACGTTCCGAGCACCCTAGGCGTCACTCTAGGGCGTTGCTCCACCACATCTAATAGCTACGGCCTTAGAAGTCAACGCCAGAGTCATAAAGTACAATATAAATACCACAGCGTTTCCATCGTATAAAACGAATAATTGCAACCAGTGTGAAAGTTACGGTCATTTCTACATTCCGAGCAACCTAGGATTCACTCTAGGGCGTTGCTCCACCAGATCGAATAGTTAGGTCCTTAGAAGTAAACGCCAGACGCATAAAATACGATATAAATACAACAGCGTTTCCATCGTATAAAAGGAATAATTACAAAACAGTGTGAAAGTAATGGTCATTTCTACGTTCCGGGCAAGCTGGGCTTCACCCTAGGCTGTTGTTCCACCAGATCGAATAGTTAGGGCCTAAGAAGTGAACGCCAGAAGCATAAAATGCAATAAAAATACAACAGTTTTTCCATCGTATAACAAGATGAATTGCAACCAGTTTGAAGGTGATGGTCATTTCTCCTTTCCGGGCAACCTAGGCTTCACTCTAGGGCGTTGCTCCACTAGATCGAATAGCTAGGGCCTTAGAAGTCAACGCCAGAAGCATAAAATACAATATAAATACAACAGTTTTTCCATCGTATAAAACGAATAATTGCAACCAGTATGAAACTGATGGTCATTTTTACTTTCCGAGCAACCTACGATTCACCCTAGGGCGTTGCTCCACCAGATCGAATAGTTAGGTCCTTAGAAGTAAACGCCAGAAGCATAAAATACGATATAACTACAACAGCGTTTCCATCGTTTAAAACGAATAATTGCAACCAGTGTGAAAGTTATGGTCATTTCTACATTCCGAGCAACCTAGGATTCACTCTAGGGCGTTGCTCCACCAGATCGAATAGTTAGGTCCTTAGAAGTCAACGCCCGAAGCATAAAATACGATATAAATACAACAGTTTTTCCATCGTATAACAAGATTAGTAGCAACCAGGTTGAAAGTGATGGTCATTTCTCCTTTCCGGGCAACCTAGGCTTCACTCTAGGGCGTTGCTCCACTAGATCGAACAGCTAGGGCCTTAGAAGTCAACGCCAGAAGCATAAAATACAATATAAATACAACAGTGTTTCCATCGTATAAAACGAATAATTGCAACCAGTATGAAACTTATGGTCATTTCTACTTTCCGAGCAAGCTAGGCTTCACCATAGGGCGTTGCTCCAACAGATTGAATAGTTAGGACCTTAGAAGTGAACGCCCGAACCATAAAATGCAAAAAAATACAACAGTGTTTCCATCATATATCAGGAATAATTGCAACCAGTTTGAAAGTGATGGCCAATTCTACGTTCCGGGCAAACTAGGATTCTATCTAGGGCGTTGCTCCACCAGATCGAATAGATAGTGCCTTAGAAGTCAACGCCAGAAGCATAAATTAAAATATAAATACAACAGTTTTTCCATCGTATAAAACGAATAATTGCAACCAGTATGAAACTTATGGTCATTTCTACTTTCCGAGCAACCTAGGCTTCACCCTGGGGCCTTGCTCCAACAGATTGAATAGTTAGGGCCTTAGAAGTCAACGCCCGAACCATAAAATGCAAAAAAAATACAACAGTGTTTCCATCATATAACAGGAATAATTGCAACCAATTTGGAAAGTGATGGCCAATTCTACGTTCCGGGCAACCTAGGCTTCACTCTAGGGCGTTGCTCCACCATATCGAATAGTTAGTGCCTTAGAAGTCAACGCCAGAAGCATAAAATACAATATAAATACAACAGTTTTTCCATCGTATAAAATGTATAATTGCAAACATTGTGAAAGTAATGGTCATTTCTACTTTCCTAGCAACCTAGGCTTCACCCTAGGGCGTTGCTCCAACAGATTGAATAGTTAGGGCCTTAGAACTCTACGCCCGAGCCATAAAATGCAAAAAAAATACAACAGTGTTTCCATCATATAACAGGAATAATTGCGACCAGTTTGAAAGTGATGGCCCATTCTACGTTCCGGGCAACCTAGGCTTCACACTAGGGCGTTGCTCCAACAGATCGAATAGTTAGTGCCTTAGAAGTCAACGCCAGAAGCATAAAATACAATATAAATACAACAGCTTTTCCATCGTATAAAACGAATAATTACAACAAGTGTGAAAGTTATGGTCATTTCTACATTCCGAGCAACCTAGGATTCACTCTAGGGCGTTGCTCCACCAGATCGAATAGTTAGGTCCTTAGAAGTAAACGCCAGAAGCATAAAATACGATATAACTACAACAGCGTTTCCATCGTATAAAACGAATAATTGCAACCAGTGTGAAAGTTATGGTCATTTCTACATTCCGAGCAACCTAGGATTCACTCTAGGGCGTTGCTCCACCAGATCGAATAGTTAGGTCCTTAGAAGTAAACGCCAGACGCATAAAATACGATATAAATACAACAGCGTTTCCATCGTATAAAAGGAATAATTACAAAACAGTGTGAAAGTAATGGTCATTTCTACGTTCCGGGCAAGCTGGGCTTAACCCTAGGCTGTTGTTCCACCAGATCGAATAGTTAGGGCCTAAGAAGTGAACGCCAGAAGCATAAAATGCAATAAAAATACAACAGTTTTTCCATCGTATAACAAGATGAATTGCAACCAGTTTGAAGGTGATGGTCATTTCTCCTTTCCGGGCAACCTAGGCTTCACTCTAGGGCGTTGCTCCACTAGATCGAATAGCTAGGGCCTTAGAAGTCAACGCCAGAAGCATAAAATACAATATAAATACAACAGTTTTTCCATCGTATAAAACGAATAATTGCAACCAGTATGAAACTGATGGTCATTTCTACTTTCCGAGCAACCTACGATTCACCCTAGGGCGTTGCTCCACCAGATCGAATAGTTAGGTCCTTAGAAGTAAACGCCAGAAGCATAAAATACGATATAACTACAACAGCGTTTCCATCGTTTAAAACGAATAATTGCAACCAGTGTGAAAGTTATGGTCATTTCTACATTCCGAGCAACCTAGGATTCACTCTAGGGCGTTGCTCCACCAGATCGAATAGTTAGGTCCTTAGAAGTCAACGCCCGAAGCATAAAATACGATATAAATACAACAGTTTTTCCATCGTATAACAAGATTAGTAGCAACCAGGTTGAAAGTGATGGTCATTTCTCCTTTCCGGGCAACCTAGGCTTCACTCTAGGGCGTTGCTCCACTAGATCGAACAGCTAGGGCCTTAGAAGTCAACGCCAGAAGCATAAAATACAATATAAATACAACAGTGTTTCCATCGTATAAAACGAATAATTGCAACCAGTATGAAACTTATGGTCATTTCTACTTTCCGAGCAAGCTAGGCTTCACCATAGGGCGTTGCTCCAACAGATTGAATAGTTAGGACCTTAGAAGTGAACGCCCGAACCATAAAATGCAAAAAAATACAACAGTGTTTCCATCATATATCAGGAATAATTGCAACCAGTTTGAAAGTGATGGCCAATTCTACGTTCCGGGCAAACTAGGATTCTATCTAGGGCGTTGCTCCACCAGATCGAATAGATAGTGCCTTAGAAGTCAACGCCAGAAGCATAAAATAAAATATAAATACAACAGCTTTTCCATCGTATAAAACGAATAATTGCAACAAGTGTGAAAGTTATGGTCATTTCTACATTCCGAGCAACCTAGCATTCACTCTAGGGCGTTGCTCCACCACTTCTAATAGCTACGGCCTTAGAAGTCAACGCCAGAGGCATAAAGTACAATATAAATACAACAGCGTTTCCGTCGTATAAAACGAATAATTGCAACCAGTGTGAAAGTTATGGTCATTTCTACATTCCGAGCAACCTAGGATTCACTCCAGGGCGTTGCTCCACCAGATCGAATAGTTAGGTCCTTAGAAGTCAACGCCAGAAGCATAAAATACGATATAAATACAACAGTTTTTCCATCGTATAACAAGATTAGTAGCAACCAGTTTGAAAGTGATGGTCATTTCTCCTTTCCGGGCAACCTAGGATTCACTCTAGGGCGTTGCTCCACCAGATCGAATAGTTAGGTCCTTAGAAGTCAACGCCAGAAGCATAAAATACAATATAAATACAACAGCTTTTCCATCGTATAAAACGAATAACTGCAACCAGTATGCAACTTATGGTCATTTCTACTTTCCGAGCAACCTAGGCTTCACCCTAGGCCGCTGCTCCAGCAGATTGAATAGTTAGGGCCTTAGAAGTCAACGCCCGAACCATAAAATGCAAAAAAAACACAACAGTGCTTCCATCATATAACAGGAATAATTGCAACCAGTTTGAAAGCGATGGCCAATTCTACGTTCCGGGCAACCTAGGCTTCACTCTATTGCGTTGCTCCACCAGGTCGAATAGTTAGTGCCTTAGAAGTCAACGCCAGAAGCATAAAATACAATATATATACAACAGTTTTTCCATCGTATAAAACAAATAATTGCAACCAGTATGAAACTTATGGTCATTTCTACTTTCCAAGCAACCTAGGCTTAACCCTAGGGCGTTGCTCCAACGGATTGAATAGTTAGGGCCTTAGAAGTCAACGCCCGAACCATAAAATGCAAAAAAAATACAACAGCGTTTCCATCGTATAAAACGAATAATTGCAACAAGTGTGAAAGTTATGGTCATTTCTACATTCCGAGCAACCTAGGATTCACTCTAGGGCGTTGCTCCACCAGATCGAATAGTTAGGTCCTTAGAAGTAAACGACAGAAGCATAAAATACGATATAAATACAACAGCGTTTCCATCGTATAAAACGAATAATTGCAACCAGTGTGAAAGTTATGGTCATTTCTACATTCCGAGCAACCTAGGATTCACTCTAGGGCGTTGCTCCACCAGATCGAATAGTTAGGTCCTCAGAAGTCAACGCCAGAAGCATAAAATACAATATAAGTACAACAGTTTTTCCATCGTAGAAAACGAATAACTGCAACCAGTATGAAACTTATGGTCATTTCTACTTTCCGAGCAACCTAGGCTTCACCCTAGGGCGCTGCTCCAACAGATTGAATAGTTAGGGCCTTAGAAGTCAACGCCCGAACCATAAAATGCAAAAATAATACAACAGCGTTTCCATCGTATAAAACGAAGAATTGCAACAAGTGTGAAAGTTATGGTCATTTCTACATTCCGAGCAACCTAGGCTTCACGCTAGGGCGTTGCTCCACCAGATCGAATAGTTAGTGCCTTAGGAGTCAACGCCAGAAGCATAAAATACAATATAAATACAACAGCTTTTCCATCGTATAAAACGAATAATTGCAACCAGTATGAAACTTATGGTCATTTCTACTTTCCGAGCAACCTAGGCTTCACCCTAGGCCGTTGCTCCAACAGATTGAATAGTTAGGGCCTTAGAAGTCAACGCCAGAAGCATAAAATACGATATAAATACAACAGCTTTTCCATCGTATAAAACGAATAATTGCAACTAGTGTGAAAGTAATGGTCATTTCTACGTTCCGAGCACCCTAGGCGTCACTCTAGGGCGTTGCTCCACCACATCTAATAGCTACGGCCTTAGAAGTCAACGCCAGAGTCATAAAGTACAATATAAATACCACAGCGTTTCCATCGTATAAAACGAATAATTGCAACCAGTGTGAAAGTTACGGTCATTTCTACATTCCGAGCAACCTAGGATTCACTCTAGGGCGTTGCTCCACCAGATCGAATAGTTAGGTCCTTAGAAGTAAACGCCAGACGCATAAAATACGATATAAATACAACAGCGTTTCATCGTATAAAAGGAATAATTACAAAACAGTGTGAAAGTAATGGTCATTTCTACGTTCCGGGCAAGCTGGGCTTCACCCTAGGCTGTTGTTCCACCAGATCGAATAGTTAGGGCCTAAGAAGTGAACGCCAGAAGCATAAAATGCAATAAAAGTACAACAGTTTTTCCATCGTATAACAAGATGAATTGCAACCAGTTTGAAGGTGATGGTCATTTCTCCTTTCCGGGCAACCTAGGCTTCACTCTAGGGCGTTGCTCCACTAGATCGAATAGCTAGGGCCTTAGAAGTCAACGCCAGAAGCATAAAATACAATATAAATACAACAGTTTTTCCATCGTATAAAACGAATAATTGCAACCAGTATGAAACTGATGGTCATTTCTACTTTCCGAGCAACCTACGATACACCCTAGGGCGTTGCTCCACCAGATCGAATAGTTAGGTCCTTAGAAGTAAACGCCAGAAGCATAAAATACGATATAACTACAACAGCGTTTCCATCGTTTAAAACGAATAATTGCAACCAGTGTGAAAGTTATGGTCATTTCTACATTCCGAGCAACCTAGGATTCACTCTAGGGCGTTGCTCCACCAGATCGAATAGTTAGGTCCTTAGAAGTCAACGCCCGAAGCATAAAATACGATATAAATACAACAGTTTTTCCATCGTATAACAAGATTAGTAGCAACCAGGTTGAAAGTGATGGTCATTTCTCCTTTCCGGGCAACCTAGGCTTCACTCTAGGGCGTTGCTCCACTAGATCGAACAGCTAGGGCCTTAGAAGTCAACGCCAGAAGCATAAAATACAATATAAATACAACAGTGTTTCCATCGTATAAAACGAATAATTGCAACCAGTATGAAACTTATGGTCATTTCTACTTTCCGAGCAAGCTAGGCTTCACCATAGGGCGTTGCTCCAACAGATTGAATAGTTAGGACCTTAGAAGTGAACGCCCGAACCATAAAATGCAAAAAAATACAACAGTGTTTCCATCATATATCAGGAATAATTGCAACCAGTTTGAAAGTGATGGCCAATTCTACGTTCCGGGCAAACTAGGATTCTATCTAGGGCGTTGCTCCACCAGATCGAATAGATAGTGCCTTAGAAGTCAACGCCAGGAGCATAAATTAAAATATAAATACAACAGTTTTTCCATCGTATAAAACGAATAATTGCAACCAGTATGAAACTTATGGTCATTTCTACTTTCCGAGCAACCTAGGCTTCACCCTGGGGCCTTGCTCCAACAGATTGAATAGTTAGGGCCTTAGAAGTCAACGCCCGAACCATAAAATGCAAAAAAAATACAACAGTGTTTCCATCATATAACAGGAATAATTGCAACCAATTTGGAAAGTGATGGCCAATTCTACGTTCCGGGCAACCTAGGCTTCACTCTAGGGCGTTGCTCCACCATATCGAATAGTTAGTGCCTTAGAAGTCAACGCCAGAAGCATAAAATACAATATAAATACAACAGTTTTTCCATCGTATAAAATGTATAATTGCAAACATTGTGAAAGTAATGGTCATTTCTACTTTCCTAGCAACCTAGGCTTCACCCTAGGGCGTTGCTCCAACAGATTGAATAGTTAGGGCCTTAGAACTCTACGCCCGAGCCATAAAATGCAAAAAAAATACAACAGTGTTTCCATCATATAACAGGAATAATTGCGACCAGTTTGAAAGTGATGGCCCATTCTACGTTCCGGGCAACCTAGGCTTCACACTAGGGCGTTGCTCCAACAGATCGAATAGTTAGTGCCTTAGAAGTCAACGCCAGAAGCATAAAATACAATATAAATACAACAGCTTTTCCATCGTATAAAACGAATAATTACAACAAGTGTGAAAGTTATGGTCATTTCTACATTCCGAGCAACCTAGGATTCACTCTAGGGCGTTGCTCCACCAGATCGAATAGTTAGGTCCTTAGAAGTAAACGCCAGAAGCATAAAATACGATATAACTACAACAGCGTTTCCATCGTATAAAACGAATAATTGCAACCAGTGTGAAAGTTATGGTCATTTCTACATTCCGAGCAACCTAGGATTCACTCTAGGGCGTTGCTCCACCAGATCGAATAGTTAGGTCCTTAGAAGTCAACGCCAGAAGCATAAAATACGATATAAATACAACAGTTTTTCCATCGTATAACAAGATTAGTAGCAACCAGTTTGAAAGTGATGGTCATTTCTCCTTTCCGGGCAACCTAGGCTTCACTCTATTGCGTTGCTCCACCAGGTCGAATAGTTAGTGCCTTAGAAGTCAACGCCGGAAGCATAAAATACAATATATATACAACAGTTTTTCCATCGTATAAAACAAATAATTGCAACCAGTATGAAACTTATGGTCATTTCTACATTCCGAGCAACCTAGGCTTCACGCTAGGGCGTTGCTCCACCAGATCGAATAGTTAGTGGCTTAGAAGTCAACGCCAGAAGCATAAAATACAATATAAATACAACAGCTTTTCCATCGTATAAAACGAATAATTGCAACCAGTATGAAACTTATGGTCATTTCTACTTTCCGAGCAACCTAGGCATCACCCTAGGCCGTTGCTCCAACAGATTGAATAGTTAGGGCCTTAGAAGTCAACGCCAGAAGCATAAAATGCAAAAAAAATACAACAGCGTTTCCATCGTATAAAACGAATAATTGCAACAAGTGTGAAAGTTATGGTCATTTCTACATTCCGAGCAACCTAGGATTCACTCTAGGGCGTTGCTCCACCAGATCGAATAGTTAGGTCCTTAGAAGTAAACGACAGAAGCATAAAATACGATATAAATACAACAGCGTTTCCATCGGATAAAACGAATAATTGCAACCAGTGTGAAAGTTATGGTCATTTCTACATTCCGAGCAACCTAGGATTCACTCTAGGGCGTTGCTCCACCAGATCGAATAGTTAGGTCCTTAGAAGTCAACACCAGAAGCATAACATACAATATAAATACAACAGTTTTTCCATCGTATAAAACGAATAACTGCAACCAGTATGAAACTTATGGTCATTTCTACTTTCCGAGCAACCTAGGCTTCACCCTAGGGCGCTGCTCCAACAGATTGAATAGTTAGGGCCTTAGAAGTCAACGCCCGAACCATAAAATGCAAAAATAATACAACAGCGTTTCCATCGTATAAAACGAAGAATTGCAACAAGTGTGAACGTTATGGTCATTTCTACATTCCGAGCAACCTAGGCTTCACGCTAGGGCGTTGCTCCACCAGATCGAATAGTTAGTGCCTTAGAAGTCAACGCCAGAAGCATAAAATACAATATAAATACAACAGCTTTTCCATCGTATAAAACGAATAATTGCAACCAGTATGAAACTTATGGTCATTTCTACTTTCCGAGCAACCTAGGCATCACCCTAGGCCGTTGCTCCAACAGATTGAATAGTTAGGGCCTTAGAAGTCAACGCCAGAAGCATAAAATACGATATAAATACAACAGCTTTTCCATCGTATAAAACGAATAATTGCAACTAGTGTAAAAGTAATGGTCATTTCTACGTTCCGAGCACACTAGGCGTCACTCTAGGGCGTTGCTCGACCACATCTAATAGCTACGGCCTTAGAAGTCAACGCCAGAGTCATAAAGTACAATATAAATACAACAGCGTTTCCATCGTATAAAACGAATAATTGCAACCAGTGTGAAAGTTACGGTCATTTCTACATTCCGAGCAACCTAGGATTCACTCTAGGGCGTTGCTCCACCAGATCGAATAGTTAGGTCCTTAGAAGTAAACGCCAGACGCATAAAATACGATATAACTACAACAGCGTTTCCATCGTTTAAAACGAATAATTGCAACCAGTGTGAAAGTTATGGTCATTTCTACATTCCGAGCAACCTAGGATTCACTCTAGGGCGTTGCTCCACCAGATCGAATAGTTAGGTCCTTAGAAGTCAACGCCCGAAGCATAAAATACGATATAAATACAACAGTTTTTCCATCGTATAACAAGATTAGTAGCAACCAGGTTGAAAGTGATGGTCATTTCTCCTTTCCGGGCAACCTAGGCTTCACTCTAGGGCGTTGCTCCACTAGATCGAACAGCTAGGGCCTTAGAAGTCAACGCCAGAAGCATAAAATACAATATAAATACAACAGTGTTTCCATCGTATAAAACGAATAATTGCAACCAGTATGAAACTTATGGTCATTTCTACTTTCCGAGCAAGCTAGGCTTCACCATAGGGCGTTGCTCCAACAGATTGAATAGTTAGGATCTTAGAAGTGAACGCCCGAACCATAAAATGCAAAAAAATACAACAGTGTTTCCATCATATATCAGGAATAATTGCAACCAGTTTGAAAGTGATGGCCAATTCTACGTTCCGGGCAAACTAGGATTCTATCTAGGGCGTTGCTCCACCAGATCGAATAGATAGTGCCTTAGAAGTCAACGCCAGAAGCATAAATTAAAATATAAATACAACAGTTTTTCCATCGTATAAAACGAATAATTGCAACCAGTATGAAACTTATGGTCATTTCTACTTTCCGAGCAACCTAGGCTTCACCCTGGGGCCTTGCTCCAACAGATTGAATAGTTAGGGCCTTAGAAGTCAACGCCCGAACCATAAAATGCAAAAAAAATACAACAGTGTTTCCATCATATAACAGGAATAATTGCAACCAATTTGGAAAGTGATGGCCAATTCTACGTTCCGGGCAACCTAGGCTTCACTCTAGGGCGTTGCTCCACCATATCGAATAGTTAGTGCCTTAGAAGTCAACGCCAGAAGCATAAAATACAATATAAATACAACAGTTTTTCCATCGTATAAAATGTATAATTGCAAACATTGTGAAAGTAATGGTCATTTCTACTTTCCTAGCAACCTAGGCTTCACCCTAGGGCGTTGCTCCAACAGATTGAATAGTTAGGGCCTTAGAACTCTACGCCCGAGCCATAAAATGCAAAAAAAATACAACAGTGTTTCCATCATATAACAGGAATAATTGCGACCAGTTTGAAAGTGATGGCCCATTCTACCTTCCGGGCAACCTAGGCTTCACACTAGGGCGTTGCTCCAACAGATCGAATAGTTAGTGCCTTAGAAGTCAACGCCAGAAGCATAAAATACAATATAAATACAACAGCTTTTCCATCGTATAAAACGAATAATTACAACAAGTGTGAAAGTTATGGTCATTTCTACATTCCGAGCAACCTAGGATTCACTCTAGGGCGTTGCTCCACCAGATCGAATAGTTAGGTCATTAGAAGTAAACGCCAGAAGCATAAAATACGATATAACTACAACAGCGTTTCCATCGTATAAAACGAATAATTGCAACCAGTGTGAAAGTTATGGTCATTTCTACATTCCGAGCAACCTAGGATTCACTCTAGGGCGTTGCTCCACCAGATCGAATAGTTAGGTCCTTAGAAGTCAACGCCAGAAGCATAAAATACGATATAAATACAACAGTTTTTCCATCGTATAACAAGATTAGTAGCAACCAGTTTGAAAGTGATGGTCATTTCTCCTTTCCGGGCAACCTAGGCTTCACTCTAGGGCGTTGCTCCACTAGATCGAGTAGCTAGGTCCTTAGAAGTAAACGACAGAAGCATAAAATACGATATAAATACAACAGCGTTTCCATCGTATAAAACGAATAATTGCAACCAGTGTGAAAGCTATGGTCATTTCTACATTCCGAGCAACCTAGGCTTCACGCTAGGGCGTTGCTCCACCAGATCGAATAGTTAGTGCCTTAGAAGTCAACGCCAGAAGCATAAAATACAATATAAATACAACAGCTTTTCCATCGTATAAAACGAATAATTGCAACCAGTATGAAACTTATGGTCATTTCTACTTTCCGAGCAACCTAGGCATCACCCTAGGCCGTTGCTCCAACAGATTGAATAGTTAGGGCCTTAGAAGTCAACGCCAGAAGCATAAAATGCAAAAAAAATACAACAGCGTTTCCATCGTATAAAACGAAGAATTGCAACAAGTGTGAAAGTTATGGTCATTTCTACATTCCGAGCAACCTAGGATTCACTCTAGGGCGTTGCTCCACCAGATCGAATAGTTAGGTCCTTAGAAGTCAACGCCAGAAGCATAAAATACAATATAAATACAACAGCTTTTCCATCGTATAAAACGAATAACTGCAACCAGTATGAAACTTATGGTCATTTCTACTTTGCGAGCAACCTAGGCTTCACCCTAGGCCGCTGCTCCAGCAGATTGAATAGTTAGGGCCTTAGAAGTCAACGCCCGAACCATAAAATGCAAAAAAAACACAACAGTGCTTCCATCATATAACAGGAATAATTGCAACCAGTTTCAAAGCGATGGCCAATTCTACGTTCCGGGCAACCTAGGCTTCACTCTATTGCGTTGCTCCACCAGGTCGAATAGTTAGTGCCTTAGAAGTCAACGCCGGAAGCATAAAATACAATATATATACAACAGTTTTTCCATCGTATAAAACAAATAATTGCAACCAGTATGAAACTTATGGTCATTTCTACATTCCGAGCAACCTAGGCTTCACGCTAGGGCGTTGCTCCACCAGATCGAATAGTTAGTGCCTTAGAAGTCAACGCCAGAAGCATAAAATACAATATAAATACAACAGCTTTTCCATCGTATAAAACGAATAATTGCAACCAGTCTGAAACTTATGGTCATTTCTACTTTCCGAGCAACCTAGGCATCACCCTAGGCCGTTGCTCCAACAGATTGAATAGTTAGGGCCTTAGAAGTCAACGCCAGAAGCATAAAATGCAAAAAAAATACAACAGCGTTTCCATCGTATAAAACGAAGAATTGCAACAAGTGTGAAAGTTATGGTCATTTCTACATTCCGAGCAACCTAGGATTCACTCTAGGGCGTTGCTCCACCAGATCGAATAGTTAGGTCCTTAGAAGTCAACGCCAGAAGCATAAAATACAATATAAATACAACAGCTTTTCCATCGTATAAAACGAATAACTGCAACCAGTATGAAACTTATGGTCATTTCTACTTTGCGAGCAACCTAGGCTTCACCCTAGGCCGCTGCTCCAGCAGATTGAATAGTTAGGGCCTTAGAAGTCAACGCCCGAACCATAAAATGCAAAAAAAACACAACAGTGCTTCCATCATATAACAGGAATAATTGCAACCAGTTTCAAAGCGATGGCCAATTCTACGTTCCGGGCAACCTAGGCTTCACTCTATTGCGTTGCTCCACCAGGTCGAATAGTTAGTGCCTTAGAAGTCAACGCCGGAAGCATAAAATACAATATATATACAACAGTTTTTCCATCGTATAAAACAAATAATTGCAACCAGTATGAAACTTATGGTCATTTCTACATTCCGAGCAACCTAGGCTTCACGCTAGGGCGTTGCTCCACCAGATCGAATAGTTAGTGCCTTAGAAGTCAACGCCAGAAGCATAAAATACAATATAAATACAACAGCTTTTCCATCGTATAAAACGAATAATTGCAACCAGTCTGAAACTTATGGTCATTTCTACTTTCCGAGCAACCTAGGCATCACCCTAGGCCGTTGCTCCAACAGATTGAATAGTTAGGGCCTTAGAAGTCAACGCCAGAAGCATAAAATGCAAAAAAAATACAACAGCGTTTCCATCGTATAAAACGAATAATTGCAACAAGTGTGAAAGTTATGGTCATTTCTACATTCCGAGCAACCTAGGATTCACTCTAGGGCGTTGCTCCACCAGATCGAATAGTTAGGTCCTTAGAAGTAAACGACAGAAGCATAAAATACGATATAAATACAACAGCGTTTCCATCGTATAAAACGAATAATTGCAACCAGTGTGAAAGTTATGGTCATTTCTACATTCCGAGCAACCTAGGATTCACTCTAGGGCGTTGCTCCACCAGATCGAATAGTTAGGTCCTTAGAAGTCAACGCCAGAAGCATAAAATACAATATAAATACAACAGTTTTTCCATCGTATAAAACGAATAACTGCAACCAGTATGAAACTTATGGCCATTTCTACTTTCCGAGCAACCTAGGCTTCACCATAGGGCGCTGCTCCAACAGATTGAATAGTTAGGGCCTTAGAAGTCAACGCCCGAACCATAAAATGCAAAAATAATACAACAGCGTTTCCATCGTATAAAACGAAGAATTGCAACAAGTGTGAAAGTTATGGTCATTTCTACATTCCGAGCAACCTAGGCTTCACGCTAGGGCGTTGCTCCACCAGATCGAATAGTTAGTGCCTTAGAAGTCAACGCCAGAAGCATAAAATGCAATATAAATACAACAGCTTTTCCATCGTATAAAACGAATAATTGCAACCAGTATGAAACTTATGGTCATTTCTACTTTCCGAGCAACCTAGGCATCACCCTAGGCCGTTGCTCCAACAGATTGAATAGTTAGGGCCTTAGAAGTAAACGCCAGACGCATAAAATACGATATAAATACAACAGCGTTTCCATCGTATAAAACGAATAATTGCAACCAGTGTGAAAGTTATGGTCACTTCTACATTCCGAGCAACCTAGGATTCACTCTAGGGCGTTGCTCCACCAGATCGAATAGTTAGGTCCTTAGAAGTAAACGCCAGAAGCATAAAATACGATATAACTACAACAGCGCTTCCATCGTATAAAACGAATAATTGCAACCGGTGTGAAAGTTATGGTCATTTCTACATTCCGAGTAACCTAGGATTCACTCTAGGGCGTTGCTCCACCAGATCGAATAGTTAGGTCCTTAGAAGTAAACGCCAGAAACATAAAATACGATATAAATACAACAGCTTTTCCATCGTATAAAAGGAATAATTACAAAACAGTGTGAAAGTAATGGTCATTTCTACGTTCCGGGCAAGCTGGGCTTCACCCTAGGCTGTTGTTCCACCAGATCGAATAGTTAGGGCCTAAGATGTGAACGCCAGAAGCATAAAATGCAATAAAAATACAACATTTTTTCCATTGTATAACAAGATGAATTGCAACCAGTTTGAAGGTGATGGTCATTTCTCCTTTCCGGGCAACCTAGGCTTCACTCTAGGGCGTTGCTCCACTAGATCGAATAGCTAGGGCCTTAGAAGTCAACGCCAGAAGCATAAAATACAATATAAATACAACAGTTTTTCCATCGTATAAAACGAATAATTGCAACCAGTATGAAACTGATGGTCATTTCTACTTTCCGAGCAACCTAGGCTTCACCCTAGGGCGTTACTCCAACAGATTGAACAGTTAGGGCCTTAGAAGTCAACGCCCGAAGCATAAAATACGATATAACTACAACAGCGTTTCCATCGTATAAAACGAATAATTACAACCAGTGTGAAAGTTATGGTCATTTCTACATTCCGAGCAACCTAGGATTCACTCTAGGGCGTTGCTCCACCAGATCGAATAGTTAGGTCCTTCGAAGTAAACGCCAGAAGCATAAAATACGATTTAAATACAACAGCTTTTCCATCGTATAAAAGGAATAATTGCATACAGTGTGAAAGTAATGGTCATTTCTACGTTCCGGGCAAGCTAGGCTTCACCCTAGGCTGTTGCTCCACGAGATCGAATAGTTAGGGCCTAAGAAGTGAACGCCAGAAGCATAAAATGCAATAAAAATACAACAGTTTTTCCATCGTATAACAAGATTAATTGCAACCAGTTTGAAAGTGATAGTCATTTCAACTTTCCGGGCAACCTAGGCTTCACTCTAGGGCGTTGCTCCACTAGATCGAATAGCTAGGGCCTTAGAAGTCAACGCCAGAAGCATAAAATACAATATAAGTACAACAGTTTTTCCATCGTCTAAAATGAATAATAGCAACCAGTGTGAAAGTTATGGTCATTTCTACGTTCCGGGCAACATAGGCTTCACTCTAGGGCGATGCTCCACCAGATCAAACAGTTAGGGCCTTAGAAGTCTACGCCCGAAGCATTAAATACAATACAAATAGAACAGATTTTCCATTGTATAAAACGAATAATTGCTACAAGTGTAAAAGTTATGGTCATTTCTACGTTCCGGGCATCCTAGGCTTCACCCTAGGGCGTTGTTCCACCAGATCGAACAGTTAGGGCCTAAGAAGTCAACGCCAGAAGCATAAAATACAATATAAATATAACAGTTTTTCTATCGTATAAAACGAATGATAGCAACCAGTGTAAAAGTTATGGTCATTTCTACGTTCCGGGCAACATAGGCTTCACTCTAGGGCGGTGCTCCACCAGATCAAATAGTTAGGGCCTAAGAAGTCAACGCCAGAAGCATAAAATACAACATAAATACAACAGATTTTCCATCCTATATAATGTATATTTGCAAACCGTGTGAAAGAAATGGTCATTTCCATGTTCCGGGCAACCTAGACTTCACTCTAGGTTGTTGCTCCACCAGATCGAATAGTTAGGGCCTTAGAAGTCAACGCCGAAGCATAAAATACAAAATAAATAAAACACTTTTTCCATCGTATAAAACGAATAATTGCTACCAGTGTGGAAGTTATGGTCATTTCTACGTTCCGGGCAACCTGGGCTTCACTATAGGGCGTTGCTCCACCAGATCACATAGTTAGGGCCTAAGAAGTCAACGCCCGAAGCATAAAATAATATGTAAATAGAACAGTATTTGCATCGTATAAAACGAATAATTGCTACCAGTGTGAAAGTTATGGTCATTTCTACGTTCAGGGCAACCTACCATTCACCCTAGGGCGTTGCTCCACCAGATGGAATAGCTAGGGCCTAAGAAGTCAACGCCAGAAGCATAAAATACAATAAGGATGCAACAGTTTTTCCATCGTATAACAGGAATAACTGCAAACAGTATGAAAGTACTGGTAATTTCTACGTTCCGGGTAACCTAGGTTTCACTCTAGGGCGTTGCTCCACCAGATCGAATAGCTACGGACTTAGAATTCAACGCCATAAGAATAAAATACAATATAAGTACAACAGTTTTTCCATCGTATAACACGAGTAATTGCAACCAGTGTGAAGGTTATGGTCATTTCAACGTTCCGGGCAATGTAGGCTTCACTCTAGGGCGTTGCTCCACCAGATCAATCAGTTAGGGCCTTAGAAGTCAACGCCCGAAGCATAAAATGCAAACTAAATAGAACAGTTTTTCCATTGTATAAAACGAATAATTGCTACCAGTATAAAAGTTATTGTCATTTCTACGTTCCGAGCAACCTAGGCTACACTCTAGGGCGTTGATCCACCAGATAGAATAGTTAGGGCCTTAGAAGTCTACGCCAGGAGCATAAAATTCAATAAAGATGCAACAGTTTTTCCATCGTATAGCAGGAATAGTTGCAAACAGTGTGAAAGTACTGGTCATTTCTACGTTCCGGGTAACCTAGGCTTCACTCTAGGGCGTTGTTCCTCCAGATCGAACAGTTAGGGCATAAGAAGGCAACGCCAGAAGCATAAAATACAATATAAATATAACAGTTTTTCCATCGTATAAAACGAATAATAGCAACCAGTGTGAAAGTTATGGCCATTTCTACGTTCCGGGCAACCTAGGCTTCACCCCAGGTCGTTGTTCCACCAGATCGAATAGTTAGGGCCAAAGAAGTCAACGCCAGAGGCATAAGATACAATATAAATATAACAGTTTTTCCATCGTATAGAACGAATAATAGCATCCAGTGTGAAAGTTATGGTCATTTCTACGTTACGGGCAACCTAGGCTTCACTCTAGGGCGTTGCTCCACCAGAACAAACAGTTAGTTCCTTAGAAGTCAACGCCCGAAGCATAAAATACAATATAAATACAACAGTTTTTCCATCATATAAAACGAATAATTGCAACCAGTATTAAAGTGATGGTCACTTCTACGTTCCGGGCAACCTAGGCTTCACGATAGGGCGTTGCTCCAACAGATTGAATAGTTAGGGCCTTAGAAGTCAACGCCCGAAGCATAAAATGCAATAAAAATGCAACAGTTTTTCCATCATATAACAGGAATAATTGCAAGCAGTTTGAAAGTGATGGTCATTTCTACGTACCGGGCACCCTAGGCTTCACTCTAGGGCGTTGCTCCACCAGATCGAATAGTTAGAGCCTTAGAAGTCAACGCCAGAAGCATAAAATACAATAAAGATGCAACAGTTTTTCCATCATATAAAACGAATAATTGCAACCAGTATTAAAGTGATGGTCACTTCTACGTTCCAGGCAACCTAGGCTTCACGATAGGGCGTTGCTCCAACAGATTGAATAGTTAGGGCCTTTGAAGTCAACGCGCGAAGCATAAAATACAAAATAAATAGAACAGTTTTTCCATCGTATAAAGCGAATAGTTGCTACCGGTGTGAAAGTTATGGTCATTTCTACGTTCTGGGCAACCTAGGCTTCACTCTAGGGCGTTGCTCCACCAGATCGAATACTTGGGTCCTTAGAAGTCAATGCCAGGAGCATAAAATACAATAAAGATGCAACAGTTTTCCCATCGTATAACAGGAATAATTGCAACCAGTGTGAAGGTAATGGTATGTTCTACGTCCCGGGCAAACTATGCTTCTCTCTAGGGCGGTGCTCTACCAGATTAAATAGTTAGGGTGTAAGAAGTCAACGCCAGAAGCATAAAATACAATATAAATACAACAGCTTTTCCATCGTATATAATGTATATTTGCAAACAGTTTGAAAGTAATGGTCATTTCCATGTTCCGGGCAACCTAGGCTTCACCCTAGGGCGTAGCACCAACAGATTGAATAGTTAGGGCCTTAGAAGTCAATGCCCGAAGCATAAAATGCAATAAATATACTACAGTTTTTCCACCGTATAGCAGGAATAATTTGTAAAAAGTGTGATAGTAGTGGTCACTTCTACGTTCCGCGTAACATAGGTTTCACTCTAGGGCGTTGCTCCACCAGATCGAATAGCTAGGGACTTAGAATTCAACGCCATAAGAATAAAATACAATATAAGTACAACAGTTTTTCCATCGTCTAAAACGAATAATATCAACCAGTGTGAAAGTTATGGTCATTTCTACGTTCCGGGCAACATAGGCTTCACTCTAGGGCGATGCTCCACCAGATCAAACAGTTAGGGCCTTAGAAGTCTACGCCCGAAGCATTAAATACAATACAAATAGAACAGATTTTCCATTGTATAAAACGAATAATTGCTACAAGTGTAAAAGTTATGGTCATTTCTACGTTCCGGGCATCCTAGGCTTCACCCTAGGGCGTTGTTCCACCAGATCGAACAGTTAGGGCCTTAGAAGTCAACGCCAGAAGCATAAAATACAATAAAGATGCAACAGCTTTTCCATCGTATAAAACGAATAATTTCAAACAGTGTGAATGTTATGGTCATTTTTGCATTCCGAGCAACCTAGGCTTCACTCTAGGGCGTTGATCCACCAGATAGAATAGCTAGGGCCTTAGAAGTCAACGCCAGAAGCATAAAATTCAATAAAGATGCAACAGCTTTTCCATCGTATAACAGGAGTAACTGAAAACAGTGTGAAAGTACTGGTCATTTCTACGTTCCGGGTAACCTAGGCTTCACTCTAGGGCGTTGTTCCACCAGATCGAACAGTTAGGGCCTAAGAAGGCAACTCCAGGAGCATAAAATACAATATAAATACAACAGTTTTTCCATCGTATAAAAGGATTAATTGCAACCAGTTTGAAAGTGATGGTCATTTCTACGTTCCAGGCAACCTAGGCTTCACTCTAGGGCGTTGTTGCACCAGATCGAATAGTTCGGGCCTAAGAAGTCAACGCCAGAGGCATAAAATACAATATAAATATAACAGTTTTTCCATCGTATAAAACGAATAATAGAAACCAGTGTGAAAGTTATGGTCATTTCTACGTTCCGGGCAACCTAGGCTTCACTCCAGGGCGTTCTCCACCAGATCGAACAGTTAGGGCCTTAGAAGTCAACGCCCGAAGCATAAAATACAAACTAAATAGAACAGTTTTTCTATCGTATAAAACGAATAACAGCAACCAGTGTGAAAGTTATGGTCATTTCTACGTTCTGGGCAACCTAGGCTTCACTCGAGGGCGTTGCTACACCAGATCAAACAGTTAGGGCCTTAGATGTCAACGCCAGAAGCATAAAATACAATAAAGGTGCAACAGTTTTTCCATCGTATAACCGGAATAACTGCAACCAGTGTGAAAGTACTGGTCATTTCTACGTTCCGGGTAGCCTAGGTTTCACACTAGGGCGTTGCTCCACCATGTCGAATAGCTAGGGAATTAGAATTCAACGCCAGAAGAATAAAATACAATATAAGTACAACAGTTTTTCCATCGTAGAAAATGGATATTTGCAACCAGTGTGAAAGTTATGGTCATTTCTACATTCCGAGCAACCTAGGCTTCACTCTAGGGCGTTGCTCCACCTGATCGAACAGTTAGGGCCTTAGAAGTCAACGCCAGAAGCATAAAATACAATAAAGATGCAACAGTTTTTCCATCGTATAACATTAATAACTGCAAACAGTGTGAAAGTACTGGTCATATCTACGTTCCGGGTAACCTAGGTTTCACTCCAGGGCGTTGCTCCACCAGATCGAATAGCTAGGGACTTAGAATTCAACACCATAAGAATAAAATGCAATATAAATATAACAGTTTTTCCATCGTATAAAACGAATATTAGCAACCAGAGTGGAAGTTATGGTCATTTCAACGTTCCGGGCAGTCTGGGCTTCACACTAGGGCGTTGCTCCTCCAGATCAATCAGTTAGGGCCTTAGAAGTCAACGCCCGAAGCATAAAATGCAAAATAAATAGAACAGTTTTTCCATTGTATAAAACGAATAATTGCTACCAGTGTAAAAGTTATGGTCATTTCTACGTTCCGGACAACCTAGGCCTCAGCCTAGGGCGTTATTCCACCAGATCGAATAGATAGGGCCTAAGAAGTCAACGCCCGAAGCATTGAATACAAAATAAATAGAACAGTTTTTCCATTGTATAAAACGAATAATTGCTACCAGTGTAAAAGTTGTGGTCATTTCTACGTTCCGGGCAACCTAGGCTTCACCCTAGGCCGTTGTTCCACCAGATCGAATAGTTAGGGCCTAAGAAGTGAACACCAGAAGCATAAAATACAATATAAATACACAGTTTTTCCATCATATAAAACGGATGATAGCAACCAGTGTGGAAGTTATGGTCACTTCTACGTTCCGGGCAACCTAGGCTCCACTTTAGGGCGTTGCTCCACCAGATCAAATAGTTAGGGCCTACGAAGTCAACGCCAGAAGCATAAAATGCAACATAAATACAACAGATTTTCCATTGTATATAATGTATATTTGCAAACAGTGTGAAAGTAATGGACATTTCTACGTACCGGGCAAACTAGGCCCCACTCTAGGGCGTTGCTCCACCAAATCGAATAGCTAGGGACTTAGAATTCAACGCCAGAAGCATAAAATACAATATAGATGCAAAAGTTTTTCCATCGTATAACAGGAATAACTGCAAACAGTATGAAAGTACTGGTCATTTCTACGTTCCGTGTAACCTAGGTTTTACTCTAGGGCGTTGCTCCACCATATCGAATAGCTAGGGACTTAGCATTCAACGCCATAAGAATGAAATACAATATAAGTACAACAGTTTTTCCATCGTATAAAATGAATAATTGCAACCAGTGTGAAAGTCATGGTCATTTCTACATTTCGAGCAACCTAGGTTTCACTCTAGGGCGTTGCTCCGCCAGATCGAATAGTTAAGGCCTTAGAAGTCAACGCCCGAAGCATAAAATACAAAATAAATAAAACAGTTTTTCCATCGTATAAAACGAATAATTGCTACCAGTGTGAAATGAATGGTCATTTCTACGTTCCGGGCAACCTAGGCTTCACGCTAGGGCGGTGCTCCACCAGATCAAATAGTTAGGGCCTAAGAAGTCAACGCCAGGAGCATAAAATACAACATAAATACAACAGACTTTCCGTCGTATATAATGTATATTTGCAAACAGTGTGAAAGTAATGGTCATTTCTACGTACCGGGCAACCTAGGCTCCACTCTAGGGCGTTGCTCCACCAAATCGAATAGCTAGGGCCTTAGAACTCAACGTCAGAAGCATAAAATACAATAAAGACGCAAAGGTTTTTCCATCGTATAACATGAATAACTGCAAACAGTATGAAAGTACTGGTCATTTCTACGTTCCGGGTAACCTAGGTTTCACTCAAGGGCGTCGCTCCACCAGATCGAATAGTTAAGGCCTTAGAAGTCAACGCCCGAAGCATAAAATACAAAATAAATAAAACAGTTTTTCCATCGTATAAAACGAATAATTGCTACCAGTGTGAAATGAATGGTCATTTCTACGTTCCGGGCAACATAGGCTTCACGCTAGGGCGGTGCTCCACCAGATCAAATAGTTAGGGCCTAAGAAGTCAACGCCAGGAGCATAAAATACAACATAAATACAACAGACTTTCCGTCGTATATAATGTATATTTGCAAACAGTGTGAAAGTAATGGTCATTTCTACATACCGGGCAACCTAGGCTCCACTCTAGGGCGTTGCTCCACCAAATCGAATAGCTAGGGCCTTAGAACTCAACGTCAGAAGCATAAAATACAATAAAGACGCAAAGGTTTTTCCATCGTATAACATGAATAACTGCAAACAGTATGAAAGTACTGGTCATTTCTACGTTCCGGGTAACCTAGGTTTCACTCAAGGGCGTTGCTCCACCAGATCGAATAGCTAGGGAATTAGAATTCAACGCCATAAGAATAAAATACAATATAAGTCCAACAGTTTTTCCATCGTATAAAATGAATAATTGCAACCAGTGTGAAAGTTATGGTCATTTCTACATTTCAAGCAACCTAGTCTTCACTCTAGGGCGTTGCTCCACCTGATCGAATAGTTAGGGCCTTAGAAGTCAACGCCAGAAGCATAAAATACAATAAAGGTGCAACAGTTTTTCCATCGTATAACAGGAATAACTGCAAACAGTGTTAAAGTACTGGTCATTTCTACGTTCCGGGTAACCTAGGTTTCGCTCTAGGGCGTTGCTCCACCAGATCGAATAGCTAGGGACTTAGAATTCAACGCCATAAGAATAAAATGCAATATAAATATAACAGTTTTTCCATCGTATAAAACGAATATTAGCAACCAGAGTGAAAGTTATGGTCATTTCAACGTTCCGGACAATCTGGGCTTCACACTAGGGCGTTGCTCCTCCAGATCAATCAGTTAGGGCCTTAGAAGTAAACGCCAGAAGCATAAAATGCAAAATAAATAGAACAGTTTTTCCATTGTATAAAACGAATAATTGCTACCAGTGTAAAAGTTATGGTCATTTCTACGTTCCGGACAACCTAGGCTTCACCCTAGGGCGTTCTTCCACCAGATCGAATAGTTAGGGCCTAAGAAGTGAACGCCAGAAGCATAAAATACAATATAAATACAAGAGTTTTTCCATCATATAAAACGAATAATTGCAACCAGTATGAAAGTGATGGTCATTTCTACGTACCGGGCAACCTAGGCTTCACTCTAGGGCTTTGCTCCACCTGATCTAATAGTTAGGGCCTTAGAAGTCACCGCCCGAAGCATAAAATACAAAATAAATAGAACAGCTTTTCCATCGTATAAAACGAATAATTGCTACCAGTGTGAAAGTTATGGTCATTTCTACTTTCCGGGCAACCTACGCTTCACCCTAGGGCGTTGGTCCACCAGATCGAATAGTTAGGGCCTTAGAAGTCAACGCCAGGGGCATAAAATAAAATAAAGATGCAACAGTTTTTCCATCGTATAAACCGAATAATTGCTACCTGTGTGAAAGTTATGGTTATTTCTACTTTCCGGGCAACCTAGGCTTCACCCTATGGCGTTGTTCCACCAGATGGAATAGTTAGGGCCTAAGAAGTCAACGCCAGAAGCATAAAATACGATATAAATACAACAGCTTTTCCATCGTATAAGACGAATAATTGCAACCAGTTTGAAAGTGATGGTCATTTCGTCGTACCGGGCAACCTAGGCTTCACTCTAGGGCGTTGCTCCACCTGATCGAATAGTTAGGGCCTTAGAAGTCAACGCCCGAAGCATAAAATACAAAATAAATAGAACAGTTTCTCCATCGTATAAAACGAATAATTGCTACCAGTGTGAAAGTTATGGTCATTTCTACGTTCCGGGCAACCTAGGCTTCACCCTAGGCCGTTGTTCCACCAGATCGAATAGTTAGGGCCTAAGAAGTCAACGCCAGAAGCATAAAATACGATATAAATACAACAGCTTTTCCATCGTATAAGACGAATAATTGCAACCAGTTTGAAAGTGATGGTCATTTCGTCGTACCGGGCAACCTAGGCTTCACTCTAGGGCGTTGCTCCACCTGATCGAATAGTTAGGGCCTTAGAAGTCAACGCCCGAAGCATAAAATACAAAATAAATAGAACAGTTTCTCCATCGTATAAAACGAATAATTGCTACCAGTGTGAAAGTTATGGTCATTTCTACTTTCCGGGCAACCTACGCTTCACCCTAGGGCGTTGTTCCACCAGATGGAATAGTTAGGGCCTAAGAAGTCAACGCCAGAAGCATAAAATACGATATAAATACAACAGCTTTTCCATCGTATAAGACGAAGAATTGCAACCAGTTTGAAAGTGATGGTCATTTCTACGTACCGGGCAACCTAGGCTTCACTCTAGGGCTTTGCTCCACCTGATCTAATAGTTAGGGCCTTAGAAGTCAACGCCCGAAGCATAAAATACAAAATAAATAGAACAGCTTTTCCATCGTGTAAAACGAATAATTGCTACCAGTGTGAAAGTTATGGTCATTTCTACGTTCCGGGCAACCTAGGCTTCACCCTAGGGCGTTGCTCCAACTGATTGAATAGTTAGGGCCTTAGGAGTCAACGCCAGAAGCATAAAATACGATATAAATAGAACAGCTTTTCCATCATATTAAATGAATAATTGCAAACAGTGTGAACGAAGTGGTCATTTCTACGTTCCGGGCAACCTAGGTTTCACTCTAGGACGGTGCTCCACCATATCGAATAGCTACGGCCTTAGAAGCCTACGCCTCAGGCACAAAATACAATAAAAATACAACAGTCTTTTCATGGTATAACAGGAATAATTGCAACAAGCGTGAAAGTAATGATCATTTCGGCGTTTCGGGCATCCTAGACTTAACTCTGAGGCATTGCTCCACCAGATCGAATAGTTAGGACCTAAGAAGTCAACGCCAGAAGCATAAAATACAATATTAATACAACAGCATTGCCATCGTATAAAATGAATAATTGCAAACAGTGTGAAAGATATGGACATTTCTACGTTCCGGGCAACCTAGGCTTCACTCTATGGCGTTCATCCACAACATCGAATACCTACGGCCTCAGAAGTCTACGCGAGAAGCATAAAATACAATAAAAATACAACAGTCTTTCCATCCTATAACAGGAATAATTGCAACCCGAGTAAATGTGATGGTCATTTCTACGTTTCAGGCAACCTAGGCTTCACTCTAGGGTGTTGTTCCACCATATCGAATAGTTAGGGCCTAAGAAGTCAACGCCAGAAGCATAAAATACAATATAAATATAACAGTTTTTCTATCGTATAAAACGAATAATAGCAACCAGTGTGAAAGTTATGGTCATTTCTACGTTCTGGGCAACCTAGGCTTCACTCAAGGGCGTTGCTCCGCCAGATCGAATAGTTAAGGCCTTAGAAGTCAACGCCCGAAGCATAAAATACAAAATAAATAAAACAGTTTTTCCATCGTATAAAACGAATAATTGCTACCAGTGTGAAATGAATGGTCATTTCTACGTTCCGGGCAACCTAGGCTTCACGCTAGGGCGGTGCTCCACCAGATCAAATAGTTAGGGCCTAAGAAGTCAACGCCAGGAGCATAAAATACAACATAAATACAACAGACTTTCCGTCGTATATAATGTATATTTGCAAACAGTGTGAAAGTAATGGTCATTTCTACGTACCGGGCAACCTAGGCTCCACTCTAGGGCGTTGCTCCACCAAATCGAATAGCTAGGGCCTTAGAACTCAACGCCAGAAGCATAAAATACAATAAAGACGCAAAGGTTTTTCCATCGTATAACATGAATAACTGCAAGCAGTATGAAAGTACTGGTCATTCAACGTTCCGGGTAACCTAGGTTTCGCTCTAGGGCGTTGCTCCACCAGATCGAATAGCTAGGGACTTAGAATTCAACGCCATAAGAATAAAATGCAATATAAATATAACAGTTTTTCCATCGTATAAAACGAATATTAGCAACCAGAGTGAAAGTTATGGTCATTTCAACGTTCCGGACAATCTGGGCTTCACACTAGGGCGTTGCTCCTCCAGATCAATCAGTTAGGGCCTTAGAAGTAAACGCCAGAAGCATAAAATGCAAAATAAATAGAACAGTTTTTCCATTGTATAAAACGAATAATTGCTACCAGTGTAAAAGTGATGGTCATTTCTACGTACCGGGCAACCTAGGCTTCACTCTAGGGCGTTGCTCAACCAGATCGAATAGTTAGGGTCTTAGAAGTCAACGCCCGAAGCATAAAATATAAAATAAATAGAACAGTTTTTCCATCGTATAAAACAAATAATTGCTACCAGTGTGAAAGTTATGGTTATTTCTACTTTCCGGGGAACCTAGGCTTCACCCTATGGCGTTGTTCCACCAGATCGAATAGTTAGGGCCTAAGAAGTCAACGCCAGAAGCATAAAATACGATATAAATACAACAGCTTTTCCATCGTATAAGACGAAGAATTGCAACCAGTTTGAAAGTGATGGTCATTTCTACGTACCGGGCAACCTAGGCTTCACTCTAGGGCTTTGCTCCACCTGATCTAATAGTTAGGGCCTTAGAAGTCAACGCCCGAAGCATAAAATACAAAATAAATAGAACAGCTTTTCCATCGTATAAAACGAATAATTGCTACCAGTGTGAAAGTTATGGTCATTTCTACTTTCCGGGCAACCTACGCTTCACCCTAGGGCGTTGTTCCACCAGATGGAATAGTTAGGGCCTAAGAAGTCAACGCCAGAAGCATAAAATACGATATATATACAACAGCTTTTCCATCGTATAAAACGAGTAATTGCAACCAGTGTGAAAGTTCTGGTCATTTCTACCTTCCGGGCAACCTAGGCTTCACCCAAGGGCGTTGCTCCAACAGATTGAATAGTTAGGTCCTTAGAAGTCAATGCCCGAAGCATAAAATACAAAATAAATAGAACGGTTTTTCCATTGTATAAAACGAATAAATGCTACCAGTGTAAAAGCTATGGTCTTTTCTACGTTCCGGGCAACCTAGACTTCACCCTAGGGCGTTGGTCCACCAGATCGATTAGTTAGGGCCTAAGAAGTGAACGCCTGAAGCATAAAATACAATATAAATGCAACATGTTTTCCATCGTATAAAACGAATAATTGCAACCAGTATGAAACTTATGGTCATTTCTACTTTCCGGGCAACCTAGGCTTCACTCTATGGCGTTCTACCACCACATCGAATAGCTACGGCCACAGAAGTCAACGCCTGAAGTATAAAATACAATAAAAATACAACAGTCTTTCCATCCTATAACAGGAATAGTTGCAACCCCTGTGAAAGTGATGGTCATTTCTACGTTCCAGGCAACCTAGGCTTCACTCTAGGGCGTTGTTGCACCAGATCGAATAGTTCGGGCCTAAGAAGTCAACGCCATAAGAATAAAATGCAATATAAATATAACAGTTTTTCCATCGTATAAAACGAATATTAGCAACCAGAGTGAAAGTTATGGTCATTTCAACGTTCCGGGCAATCTGGGCTTCATACTAGGGCGTTGCTCCTCCAGATCAATCAGTTAGGGCCTTAGAAGTCAACGCCCGAAGCATAAAATGCAAAATAAATAGAACAGTTTTTCCATTGTATTAAACGAATAATTGCTACCAGTGTAAAAGTTATGGTCATTTCTACGTTCCGGACAACCTAGGCTTCACTCTAGGGCGTTGCTCCACCTGATCGTATAGTTAGGGCCTTAGAAGTCAACGCCAGAAGCATAAAATACAATAAAAATGCAACAGTTTTTCCATCGTATAACAGGAATAACTGCAAACAGTGTGAAAGTACTGGTCATTTCTACGTTCCGGGTAACCTAGGTTTCACTATAGGGCGTGGCTCCACCAGATCGAATAGCTAGGGACTTAGAATTCAACGCCATAAGAATAAAATGCAATATAAATATAACAGTTTTTCCATCGTATAAAACGAATATTAGCAACCAGAGTGGAAGTTATGGTCATTTCAACGTTCCGGGCTGTCTGGGCTTCACACTAGGGCGTTGCTCCTCCAGATCAATTAGTTAGGGCCTTAGAAGTCAACGCCCGAAGCATAAAATGCAAAATAAATAGAACAGTTTTTCCATTGTATAAAACGAATAATTGCTACCAGTGTAAAAGTTATGGTCATTTCTACGTTCCGGACAACCTAGGCTTCAGCCTAGGTCGTTCTTCCACCAGATCGAATAGATAGGGCCTAAGAAGTCAACGCCCGAAGCATTGAATACAAAATAAATAGAACAGTTTTTCCATTGTATAAAACGAATAATTGCTACCAGTGTAAAAGTTGTGGTCATTTCTACGTTCCGGGCAACCTAGGCTTCACCCTAGGCCGTTGTTCCACCAGATCGAATAGTTAGGGCCTAAGAATTGAACACCAGAAGCATTAAATACAATATAAATACACAGTTTTTCCATCATATAAAACGGATGATAGCAACCAGTGTGGAAGTTATGGTCACTTCTACGTTCCGGGCAACCTAGGCTCCACTTTAGGGCGTTGCTCCACCAGATCAAATAGTTAGGGCCTAAGAAGTCAACGCCAGAAGCATAAAATGCAACATAAACACAACAGATTTTCCATTGTATATAATGTATATTTGCAAACAGTGTGAAAGTAATGGACATTTCTACGTACCGGGCAAACTAGGCCCCACTCTAGGGCGTTGCTCCACCAAATCGAATAGCTAGGGACTTAGAATTCAACGCCAGAAGCATAAAATACAATATAGATGCAAAAGTTTTTCCATCGTATAACAGGAATAACTGCAAACAGTATGAAAGTACTGGTCACTTCTACGTTCCGTGTAACCTAGGTTTTACTCTAGGGCGTTGCTCCACCATATCGAATAGCTAGGGACTTAGCATTCAACGCCATAAGAATGAAATACAATATAAGTACAACAGTTTTTCCATCGTATAAAATGAATAATTGCAACCAGTGTGAAAGTCATGGTCATTTCTACATTTCGAGCAACCTAGGTTTCACTCTAGGGCGTTGCTCCGCCAGATCGAATAGTTAAGGCCTTAGAAGTCAACGCCCGAAGCATAAAATACAAAATAAATAAAACAGTTTTTCCATCGTATAAAACGAATAATTGCTACCAGTGTGAAATGAATGGTCATTTCTACGTTCCGGGCAACCTAGGCTTCACGCTAGGGCGGTGCTCCACCAGATCAAATAGTTAGGGCCTAAGAAGTCAACGCCAGGAGCATAAAATACAACATAAATACAACAGACTTTCCGTCGTATATAATGTATATTTGCAAACAGTGTGAAAGTAATGGTCATTTCTACGTACCGGGCAACCTAGGCTCCACTCTAGGGCGTTGCTCCACCAAATCGAATAGCTAGGGCCTTAGAACTCAACGTCAGAAGCATAAAATACAATAAAGACGCAAAGGTTTTTCCATCGTATAACATGAATAACTGCAAACAGTATGAAAGTACTGGTCATTTCTACGTTCCGGGTAACCTAGGTTTCACTCAAGGGCGTTGCTCCACCAGATCGAATAGTTAAGGCCTTAGAAGTCAACGCCCGGAGCATAAAATACAAAATAAATAAAACAGTTTTTCCATCGTATAAAACGAATAATTGCTATCAGTGTGAAATGAATGGTCATTTCTACGTTCCGGGCAACATAGGCTTCACGCTAGGGCGGTGCTCCACCAGATCAAATAGTTAGGGCCTAAGAAGTCAACGCCAGGATCATAAAATACAACATAAATACAACAGACTTTCCGTCGTATATAATGTATATTTGCAAACAGTGTGAAAGTAATGGTCATTTCTACGTACCGGGCAACCTAGGCTCCACTCTAGGGCGTTGCTCCACCAAATCGAATAGCTAGGGCCTTAGAACTCAACGTCAGAAGCATAAAATACAATAAAGACGCAAAGGTTTTTCCATCGTATAACATGAATAACTGCAAACAGTATGAAAGTACTGGTCATTTCTACGTTCCGGGTAACCTAGGTTTCACTCAAGGGCGTTGCTCCACCAGATCGAATAGCTAGGGAATTAGAATTCAACGCCATAAGAATAAAATACAATATAAGTCCAACAGTTTTTCCATCGTATAAAATGAATAATTGCAACCAGTGTGAAAGTTATGGTCATTTCTACATTTCAAGCAACCTAGTCTTCACTCTAGGGCGTTGCTCCACCTGATCGAATAGTTAGGGCCTTAGAAGTCAACGCCAGAAGCATAAAATACAATAAAGGTGCAACAGTTTTTCCATCGTATAACAGGAATAACTGCAAACAGTGTTAAAGTACTGGTCATTTCTACGTTCCGGGTAACCTAGGTTTCGCTCTAGGGCGTTGCTCCACCAGATCGAATAGCTAGGGACTTAGAATTCAACGCCATAAGAATAAAATGCAATATAAATATAACAGTTTTTCCATCGTATAAAACGAATATTAGCAACCAGAGTGAAAGTTATGGTCATTTCAACGTTCCGGACAATCTGGGCTTCACACTAGGGCGTTGCTCCTCCAGATCAATCAGTTAGGGCCTTAGAAGTAAACGCCAGAAGCATAAAATGCAAAATAAATAGAACAGTTTTTCCATTGTATAAAACGAATAATTGCTACCAGTGTAAAAGTTATGGTCATTTCAACGTTCCGGACAACCTAGGCTTCACCCTAATGCGTTCTTCCACCAGATCGAATAGTTAGGGCCTAAGAAGTGAACGCCAGAAGCATAAAATACAATATAAATACAGGAGTTTTTCCATCATATAAAACGAATAATTGCAACCAGTATGAAGGTGATGGTCATTTCTACGTACCGGGCAACCTAGGCTTCACTCTAGGGCTTTGCTCCACCTGATCTAATAGTTAGGGCCTTAGAAGTCAACGCCCGAAGCATAAAATACAAAATAAATAGAACAGTTTTTCCATTGTATAAAACGAATAATTGCTACCAGTGTAAAAGTTATGGTCATTTCTACGTTCCGGACAACCTAGGCTTCAGCCTAGGGCGTTCTTCCACCAGATCGAATAGATAGGGCCTAAGAAGTCAACGCCCGAAGCATTGAATACAAAATAAATAGAACAGTTTTTCCATTGTATAAAACGAATAATTGCTACCAGTGTAAAAGTTGTGGTCATTTCTACGTTCCGGGCAACCTAGGCTTCACCCTAGGCCGTTGTTCCACCAGATCGAATAGTTAGGGCCTAAGAATTGAACACCAGAAGCATTAAATACAATATAAATACACAGTTTTTCCATCATATAAAACGGATGATAGCAACCAGTGTGGAAGTTATGGTCACTTCTACGTTCCGGGCAACCTAGGCTCCACTTTAGGGCGTTGCTCCACCAGATCAAATAGTTAGGGCCTAAGAAGTCAACGCCAGAAGCATAAAATGCAACATAAACACAACAGATTTTCCATTGTATATAATGTATATTTGCAAACAGTGTGAAAGTAATGGACATTTCTACGTACCGGGCAAACTAGGCCCCACTCTAGGGCGTTGCTCCACCAAATCGAATAGCTAGGGACTTAGAATTCAACGCCAGAAGCATAAAATACAATATAGATGCAAAAGTTTTTCCATCGTATAACAGGAATAACTGCAAACAGTATGAAAGTACTGGTCACTTCTACGTTCCGTGTAACCTAGGTTTTACTCTAGGGCGTTGCTCCACCATATCGAATAGCTAGGGACTTAGCATTCAACGCCATAAGAATGAAATACAATATAAGTACAACAGTTTTTCCATCGTATAAAATGAATAATTGCAACCAGTGTGAAAGTCATGGTCATTTCTACATTTCGAGCAACCTAGGTTTCACTCTAGGGCGTTGCTCCGCCAGATCGAATAGTTAAGGCCTTAGAAGTCAACGCCCGAAGCATAAAATACAAAATAAATAAAACAGTTTTTCCATCGTATAAAACGAATAATTGCTACCAGTGTGAAATGAATGGTCATTTCTACGTTCCGGGCAACCTAGGCTTCACGCTAGGGCGGTGCTCCACCAGATCAAATAGTTAGGGCCTAAGAAGTCAACGCCAGGAGCATAAAATACAACATAAATACAACAGACTTTCCGTCGTATATAATGTATATTTGCAAACAGTGTGAAAGTAATGGTCATTTCTACGTACCGGGCAACCTAGGCTCCACTCTAGGGCGTTGCTCCACCAAATCGAATAGCTAGGGCCTTAGAACTCAACGTCAGAAGCATAAAATACAATAAAGACGCAAAGGTTTTTCCATCGTATAACATGAATAACTGCAAACAGTATGAAAGTACTGGTCATTTCTACGTTCCGGGTAACCTAGGTTTCACTCAAGGGCGTTGCTCCACCAGATCGAATAGTTAAGGCCTTAGAAGTCAACGCCCGAAGCATAAAATACAAAATAAATAAAACAGTTTTTCCATCGTATAAAACGAATAATTGCTACCAGTGTGAAATGAATGGTCATTTCTACGTTCCGGGCAACATAGGCTTCACGCTAGGGCGGTGCTCCACCAGATCAAATAGTTAGGGCCTAAGAAGTCAACGCCAGGATCATAAAATACAACATAAATACAACAGACTTTCCGTCGTATATAATGTATATTTGCAAACAGTGTGAAAGTAATGGTCATTTCTACGTACCGGGCAACCTAGGCTCCACTCTAGGGCGTTGCTCCACCAAATCGAATAGCTAGGGCCTTAGAACTCAACGTCAGAAGCATAAAATACAATAAAGACGCAAAGGTTTTTCCATCGTATAACATGAATAACTGCAAACAGTATGAAAGTACTGGTCATTTCTACGTTCCGGGTAACCTAGGTTTCACTCAAGGGCGTTGCTCCACCAGATCGAATAGCTAGGGAATTAGAATTCAACGCCATAAGAATAAAATACAATATAAGTCCAACAGTTTTTCCATCGTATAAAATGAATAATTGCAACCAGTGTGAAAGTTATGGTCATTTCTACATTTCAAGCAACCTAGTCTTCACTCTAGGGCGTTGCTCCACCTGATCGAATAGTTAGGGCCTTAGAAGTCAACGCCAGAAGCATAAAATACAATAAAGGTGCAACAGTTTTTCCATCGTATAACAGGAATAACTGCAAACAGTGTTAAAGTACTGGTCATTTCTACGTTCCGGGTAACCTAGGTTTCGCTCTAGGGCGTTGCTCCACCAGATCGAATAGCTAGGGACTTAGAATTCAACGCCATAAGAATAAAATGCAATATAAATATAACAGTTTTTCCATCGTATAAAACGAATATTAGCAACCAGAGTGAAAGTTATGGTCATTTCAACGTTCCGGACAATCTGGGCTTCACACTAGGGCGTTGCTCCTCCAGATCAATCAGTTAGGGCCTTAGAAGTAAACGCCAGAAGCATAAAATGCAAAATAAATAGAACAGTTTTTCCATTGTATAAAACGAATAATTGCTACCAGTGTAAAAGTTATGGTCATTTCAACGTTCCGGACAACCTAGGCTTCACCCTAGGGCGTTCTTCCACCAGATCGAATAGTTAGGGCCTAAGAAGTGAACGCCAGAAGCATAAAATACAATATAAATACAGGAGTTTTTCCATCATATAAAACGAATAATTGCAACCAGTATGAAGGTGATGGTCATTTCTACGTACCGGGCAACCTAGGCTTCACTCTAGGGCTTTGCTCCACCTGATCTAATAGTTAGGGCCTTAGAAGTCAACGCCCGAAGCATAAAATACAAAATAAATAGAACAGCTTTTCCATCGTATAAAACGAGTAATTGCTACCAGTGTGAAAGTTATGGTCATTTCTACTTTCCGGGCAACCTACGCTTCACCCTAGGGCGTTGTTCCACCAGATGGAATAGTTAGGGCCTAAGAAGTCAACGCCAGAAGCACAAAATACGATATAAATACAACAGCTTTTGCATCGCATAAAACGAATAATTGCAACCAGTGTGAAAGTTATGGTCATTTCTACGTTCCGGGCAACCTAGGCTTCACTCTATGGCGTTCATCCACCACATCGAATAGCTACGGCCACAGAAGTCAACGCCTGAAGTATAAAATACAATAAAAATACAACAGTCTTTCCATCCTATAACAGGAATAGTTGCAACCCGTGTGAAAGTGATGGTCATTTCTACGTTCCAGGCAACCTAGGCTTCACTCTAGGGCGTTGTTGCACCAGATCGAATAGTTCGGGCCTAAGAAGTCAACGCCAGAAGCATAAAATACAATATAAATATAACAGTTTTTCCATCGTATAAAACGAATAATAGAAACCAGTGTGAAAGTTATGGTCATTTCTACGTTCCGGGCAACCTAGGCTTCACTCCAGGGCGTTCTCCACCAGATCGAACAGTTAGGGCCTTAGAAGTCAACGCCCGAAGCATAAAATACAAAATAAATAGAACGGTTTTTCCATGGTATAGAACGAATAAATGCTACCAGTGTAAAAGTTATGGTCTTTTCTACGTTCCGGGCAACCTAGGCTACAATCTAGGGCGTTGCTCCACCAGATCGAATAGTTAGGGCCTAAGAAGTCAACGCCAGAAGCATAAAATACGATATAAATACAACAGCTTTTCCATCGTATAAGACGAATAATTGCAACCAATTTGAAAGTGATGGTCATTTCGTCGTACCGGGCAACCTAGGCTTCACTCTAGGGCGTTGCTCCACCTGATCGAATAGTTAGGGCCTTAGAAGTCAACGCCCGAAGCATAAAATAAAAATAAATAGAACAGTTTCTCCATCGTATAAAACGAATAATTGCTACCAGTGTGAAAGTTATGGTCATTTCTACTTTCCGGGCAACCTACGCTTCACCCTAGGGCGTTGTTCCACCAGATGGAATAGTTAGGGCCTAAGAAGTCAACGCCAGAAGCACAAAATACGATATAAATACAACAGCTTTTGCATCGCATAAAACGAATAATTGCAACCAGTGTGAAAGTTATGGTCATTTCTACGTTCCGGGCAACCTAGGCTTCACTCTATGGCGTTCATCCACCACATCGAATAGCTACGGCCTCAGAAGTCAACGCGTGAAGCATAAAATACAATAAAAATACAAGATTCTTTCCATCCTATAACAGGAATAATTGCAACCCGTGTGAAAGTGATGGTCATTTCTACGTTCCAGGCAACCTAGGCTTCACTCTAGGGTGTTGTTCCACCAGATCGAATAGTTTGGGCCTAAGAAGTCAACGCCAGAAGCATAAAATACAATATAAATATAATAGTTTTTCCACAGCATAAAACGAATAATAGCAACCAGTGTGAAAGTTATGGTCATTTCTACGTTCCGGGCAACCTAGGCTTCACTCTAGGGCGTTGCTCCACCAGATCAAACAGTTAGGGCCTTAGATGTCAACGCCAGAAGCATAAAATACAATAAAGGTGCAACAATTTTTCCATCGTATAATAGGAATAACTGCAACCAGTGTGAAAGTACTGGTCATTTCTACGTTCCGGGCAACAAATGCGACACTCTAGAGCGTTGCTCCACCACATCTAATAGCTACGGCCTTAAAAGTCAACGCCAGAAGAATAAAATGCAATATAAATACAACTGCATTTCCATCGTATAAAATGAATAATTGCAAACAGTGCGAAAGTAATGGTCATTTGTACGTTCCGGGCAACCTAGGCTTCACTCTAGGGCGTTGCTCCACCAGATCGAATAGTTGAGGGCCTTAGAAGACAACGCCAGAAGCATAGAGTACGATATAAATACAACAGCTTTTCCATCGTATAAAACGAATAATAGCAACCAGTGTGAAAGTTATGGTCATTTCTACGTTCCGGGCAACCTAGGATTCACTCCAGGGCGTTGCTCCACCAGATCAAACAGTTAGGGCCTTAGAAGTCAACGCCCGAAGCATAAAATACAAAATAAATAGAACGGTTTTTCCATTGTATAAAACGAATAAATGCTACCAGTGTAAAAGTTATGGTCTTTTCTACGTTCCGGGCAACCTAGGCTACAATCTAGGGCGTTGCTCCACCAGATCGAATAGTTAGGGCCTTAGAAGTCAACGCCCGAAGCATAAAATACAAAATAAATGAAACAGTTTTTCCATCGTATAAAACGAATAATTGCTACCAGTGTGAAAGTTATGGTTATTTCTACTTTCCGGGCAACCTAGGCTTCACCCTATGGCGTTGTTCCACCAGATGGAATAGTTAGGGCCTAAGAAGTCAACGCCAGAAGCATAAAATACGATATAAATACAACAGCTTTTCCATCGTATAAGACGAACAATTGCAACCAGTTTGAAAGTGATGGTCAGTTCGTCGTACCGGGTAACCTAGGCTTCACTCTAGGGCGTTGCTCCACCTGATCGAATAGTTAGGGCCTTAGAAGTAAACGCCGGAAGCATAAAATACAAAATAAATAGAACAGTTTTTCCATCGTATAAAACGAATAATTGCTACCAGTGTGAAAGTTATGGTCATTTCTACTTTCCGGGCAACCTACGCTTCACCCTAGGGCGTTGTTCCACCAGATGGAATAGTTAGGGCGTAAGAAGTCAACGCCAGAAGCATAAAATACGATATAAATACAACAGCTTTTCCATCGTATAAAACGAATAATTGCAACCAGTGTGAAAGTTATGGTCATTTCTACGTTCCGGGCAACCTAGGCTCCACCCAATGGCGTTGCTCCAACAGATTGAATAGTTAGGTCCTTAGAAGTCAATGCCCGAAGCATAAAATGCAATAAATATACAACAGCATTGCCATCGTATAAAATGAATAATTGCAAACAGTGTGAAAGATATGGACATTTCTACGTTCCGGGCAACCTAGGCTTCACTCTATGGCGTTCATCCACCACATCGAATAGCTACGGCCTCAGAAGTCAACGCGTGAAGCTTAAAATACAATAAAAATACAACATTCTTTCCATCCTATAACAGGAATAATTGCAACCCGTGTGAAAGTGATGGTCATTTCTACGTTCCAGGCAACCTAGGCTTCACTCTAGGGTGTTGTTCCACCATATCGAATAGTTAGGGCCTAAGAAGTCAACGCCAGAAGCATAAAATACAATATAAATATAACAGTTTTTCCATCGTATAAAATGAGTATTCGCATACATTGTGAAAGTAATGGTCATTTCTACGTTCCGGGCAACCTATGCGACACTCTAGAGCGTTGCTCCACCACATCTAATAGCTACGGCCTTAAAAGTCAACGCCAGAAGAATAAAATGCAATATAAATACAACTGCATTTCCATCGTATAAAATGAATAATTGCAAACAGTGCGAAAGTAATGGTCATTTGTACGTTCCGGGCAACCTAGGCTTCACTCTATGGCGTTGCTCCACCAGATCGAATAGTTGAGGGCCTTAGAAGTCAACGCCAGAAGCATAAAGTACGATATAAATACAACAGCTTTTCCATCGTATAAAACGAATAATAGCAACCAGTGTGAAAGTTATGGTCATTTCTACGTTCCGGGCAACCTAGGCTTCACTCCAGGGCGTTGCTCCACCAGATCAAACAGTTAGGGCCTTAGAAGTCAACGCCCGAAGCATAAAATACAAAATAAATAGAACGGTTTTTCCATTGTATAAAACGAATAAATGCTACCAGTGTAAAAGTTATGGTCTTTTCTACGTTCCGGGCAACCTACGCTTCACCCTAGGGCGTTGTTCCACCAGATCGAATAGTTAGGGCCTAAGAAGTGAACGCCTGAAGCATAAAATACAATATAAATACAACAGTTTTTCCATCGTATAAAACGAATAATTGCAACCAGTATGAAACTTATGGTCATTTCTACTTTCCGGGCAACCTAGGCTTCACTCTATGGCGTTCTACCACCACATCGAATAGCTACGGCCACAGAAGTCAACGCCTGAAGTATAAAATCCAATAAAAATACAACAGTCTTTCCATCCTATAACCGGAATAATTGCAACCCGTGTGAAAGTGATGGTCATTTCTACGTTCCAGGCAACCTAGGCTTCACTCTAGGGCGTTGTTGCACCAGATCGAATAGTTCGGGCCTAAGAAGTCAACGCCAGGAGCATAAAATACAATAAAGACGCAAAGGTTTTTCCATCGTATAACATGAATAACTGCAAACAGTATGAAAGTACTGGTCATTTCTACGTTCCGGGTAACCTAGGTTTCACTCTAGGGCGTTGCTCCACCAGATGGAATAGTTAGGGCCTAAGAAGTCAACGCCAGAAGCATAAAATACGATATAAATACAACAGCTTTTCCATCGTATAAAACGAGTACTTGCAACCAGTGTGAAAGTTATGGTCATTTCTACGTTCCGGGCAACCTAGGCTTCACCCAAGGGCGTTGCTCCAACAGATTGAATAGTTAGGGCCTAAGAAGTCAACGCCAGAAGCATAAAATACGATATAAATACAACAGCTTTTCCATCGTATAAAACGAGTAATTGCAACCAGTGTGAAAGTTATGGTCATTTCTACGTTCCGGGCAACCTAGGCTTCACCCAAGGGCGTTCTCCACCAGATCAAACAGTTAGGGCCTTAGAAGTCAACGCCCGAAGCATAAAATACAAAATAAATAGAACGGTTTTTCCATTGTATAGAACGAATAAATGCTACCAGTGTAAAAGTTATGGTCTTTTCTACGTTCCGGGCAACTTAGGCTACAATCTAGGGCGTTGCTCCACCAGATCGAATAGTTAGGGCCTTAGAAGTCAACGCCCGAAGCATAAAATACAAAATAAATAAAACAGCTTTTCCATCGTATAAAACGAATAATTGCTACCAGTGTGAAATGAATGGTCATTTCTACGTTCCGGGCAACCTAGGCTTCACGCTAGGGCGGTGCTCCACCAGATCAAATAGTTAGGGCCTAAGAAGTCAACGCCAGGAGCATAAAATTCAACATAAATACAACAGACTTTCCATCGTATATAATGTATATTTGCAAACAGTGTGAAAGTAATGGTCATTTCTACGTACCGGGCAACCTAGGCTCCACTCTAGGGCGTTGCTCTACCAAATCGAATAGCTACGGCCTTAGAAGTCAACGCCAGAAGCATAAAATATAAAATAAATAGAACAGTTTTTCCATCGTATAAAACGAATAATTGCTACCAGTGTGAAAGTTATGGTTATTTCTACTTTCCGGGCAACCTAGGCTTCACTCTAGGGCGTTGCTCCACCTGATCGAATAGTTAGGGCCTTAGAAGTCAACGCCAGAAGCATAAAATACAATATAAATATAACAGTTTTTCCATCGTATAAAACGAATAATAGCAACCAGTGTGAAAGTTATGGTCATTTCTACGTTCCGGGCAACCTAGGCTTCACTCTAGGGCGTTGCTCCACCAGATCAAACAGTTAGGGCCTTAGATGTCAACGCCAGAAGCATAAAATACAATGAAGGTGCAACAATTTTTCCATCGTATAACAGGAATAACTGCAACCAGTGCGAAAGTAATGGTCATTTGTACGTTCCGGGCAACCTAGGCTTCACTCTAGGGCGTTGCTCCACCAGATCGAATAGTTGAGGGCCTTAGAAGTCAACGCCAGAAGCATAAAGTACGATATAAATACAACAGCTTTTCCATCGTATAAAACGAGTACTTGCAACCAGTGTGAAAGTTATGGTCATTTCTACGTTCCGGGCAACCTAGGCTTCACCCAAGGGCGTTGCTCCAACAGATTGAATAGTTAGGGCCTAAGAAGTCAACGCCAGAAGCATAAAATACGATATAAATACAACAGCTTTTCCATCGTATAAAACGAGTAATTGCAACCAGTGTGAAAGTTATGGTCATTTCTACGTTCCGGGCAACCTAGGCTTCACCCAAGGGCGTTCTCCACCAGATCAAACAGTTAGGGCCTTAGAAGTCAACGCCCGAAGCATAAAATACAAAATAAATAGAACGGTTTTTCCATTGTATAGAACGAATAAATGCTACCAGTGTAAAAGTTATGGTCTTTTCTACGTTCCGGGCAACCTAGGCTACAATCTAGGGCGTTGCTCCACCAGATCGAATAGTTAGGGCCTTAGAAGTCAACGCCCGAAGCATAAAATACAAAATAAATAAAACAGTTTTTCCATCGTATAAAACGAATAATTGCTACCAGTGTGAAATGAATGGTCATTTCTACGTTCCGGGCAACCTAGGCTTCACGCTAGGGCGGTGCTCCACCAGATCAAATAGTTAGGGCCTAAGAAGTCAACGCCAGGAGCATAAAATTCAACATAAATACAACAGACTTTCCATCGTATATAATGTATATTTGCAAACAGTGTGAAAGTAATGGTCATTTCTACGTACCGGGCAACCTAGGCTCCACTCTAGGGCGTTGCTCTACCAAATCGAATAGCTACGGCCTTAGAAGTCAACGCCAGAAGCATAAAATATAAAATAAATAGAACAGTTTTTCCATCGTATAAAACGAATAATTGCTACCAGTGTGAAAGTTATGGTTATTTCTACTTTCCGGGCAACCTAGGCTTCACCCTATGGCGTTGTTCCACCAGATGGAATTGTTAGGGCCTAAGAAGTCAACGCCAGAAGCATAAAATACGATATAAATACAACAGCTTTTCCATCGTATAAGACGAATAATTGCAACCAGTTTGAAAGTGATGGTCATTTCGTCGTACCGGGCAACCTAGGCTTCACTCTAGGGCGTTGCTCCACCTGATCGAATAGTTAGGGCCTTAGAAGTCAACGCCAGAAGCATAAAATACAATATAAATATAACAGTTTTTCCATCGTATAAAACGAATAATAGCAACCAGTGTGAAAGTTATGGTCATTTCTACGTTCCGGGCAACCTAGGCTTCACTCTAGGGCGTTGCTCCACCAGATCAAACAGTTAGGGCCTTAGATGTCAACGCCAGAAGCATAAAATACAATGAAGGTGCAACAATTTTTCCATCGTATAACAGGAATAACTGCAACCAGTGCGAAAGTAATGGTCATTTGTACGTTCCGGGCAACCTAGGCTTCACTCTAGGGCGTTGCTCCACCAGATCGAATAGATGAGGGCCTTAGAAGTCAACGCCAGAAGCATAAAGTACGATATAAATACAACAGCTTTTCCATCGTATAAAACGAATAATAGCAACCAGTGTGAAAGTTATGGTCATTTCTACGTTCCGGGCAACCTAGGCTTCACTCCAGGGTGTTGCTCCACCAGATCAAACAGTTAGGGCCTTAGAAGTCAACGCCCGAAGCATAAAATACAAAATAAATAGAACGGTTTTTCCATTGTATAAAACGAATAAATGCTACCAGTGTAAAAGTTATGGTCTTTTCTACGTTCCGGGCAACCTAGGCTTCACCCTAGGGCGTTGTTCCACCAGATCGAATAGTTCGGGCCTAAGAAGTGAACGCCTGAAGCATAAAATACAATATAAATACAACAGTTTTTCCATCGTATAAAACGAATAATTGCAACCAGTATGAAACTTATGGTCATTTCTACTTTCCGGGCAACCTAGGCTTCACTCTATGGCGTTCTACCACCACATCGAATAGCTACGGCCACAGAAGTCAACGCCTGAAGTATAAAATACAATAAAAATACAACAGTCTTTCCATCCTATAACAGGAATAATTGCAACCCGTGTGAAAGTGATGGTCATTTCTACGTTCCAGGCAACCTAGGCTTCACTCTAGGGCGTTGTTGCACCAGATCGAATAGTTCGGGCCTAAGAAGTCAACGCCCGAAGCATAAAATACAAAATAAATAAAACAGTTTTTCCATCGTATAAAACGAATAATTGCTACCAGTGTGACATGAATGGTCATTTCTACGTTCCGGGCAACCTAGGCTTCACGCTAGGGCGGTGCTCCACCAGATCAAATAGTTAGGGCCTAAGAAGTCAACGCCAGGAGCATAAAATACAACATAAATACAACAGACTTTCCGTCGTATATAATGTATATTTGCAAACAGTGTGAAAGTAATGGTCATTTCTACGTACCGGGCAACCTAGGCTCCACTCTAGGGCGTTGCTCCACCAAATCGAATAGCTAGGGCCTTAGAAGTCAACGCCAGAAGCATAAAATACAATAAAGACGCAAAGGTTTTTCCATCGTATAACATGAATAACTGCAAACAGTATGAAAGTACTGGTCATTTCTACGTTCCGGGTAACCTAGGTTTCACTCTAGGGCGTTGCTCCACCAGATCGGATAGCTAGGGAATTAGAATTCAACGCCAGAAGAATAAAATACAATATAAGTACAACAGTTTTTCCATCGTATAAAATGGATATTTGCAACCAGTGTGAAAGTTATGGTCATTTCTACATTCCGAGCAACCAGGGCTTCACTCTAGGGCGTTGCTCCACCTGATCGAATAGTTAGGGCCTTAGAAGTCAACGCCAGAAGCATAAAATACATTAAAGACGCAAAGGTTTTTCCATCGTATAACATGAATAACTGCAAACAGTATGAAAGTACTGGTCATTTCTACGTTCCGGGTAACCTAGGTTTCACTCTAGGGCGTTGCTCCACCAGATCGAATAGCTAGGGAATTAGAATTCAACGCCAGAAGCATAAAATACAATATAAATATAACAGTTTTTCCATCGTATAAAACGAATAATAGCAACCAGTGTGAAAGTTATGGTCATTTCTACGTTCTGGGCAACCTAGGCTTCACTCTAGGGCGTTGCTCCACCAGATCAAACAGTTAGGGCCTTAGATGTCAACGCCAGAAGCATAAAATACAATAAAGGTGCAACAGTTTTTCCATCGTATAACAGGAATAACTGCAACCAGTGTGAAAGTACTGGTCATTTCTACGTTCCGGGTAGCCTAGGTTTCACACTAGGGCGTTGCTCCACCAGGTCGAATAGCTAGGGAATTAGAATTCAACGCCAGAAGAATAAAATACAATATAAGTACAACAGTTTTTCCATCGTATAAAATGGATATTTGCAACCAGTGTGAAAGTTATGGTCATTTCTACATTCCGAGCAACCAGGGCTTCACTCTAGGGCGTTGCTCCACCTGATCGAATAGTTAGGGCCTTAGAAGTCAACGCCAGAAGCATAAAATACAATAAAGACGCAAAGGTTTTTCCATCGTATAACATGAATAACTGCAAACAGTATGAAAGTACTGGTCATTTCTACGTTCCGGGTAACCTAGGTTTCACTCTAGGGCGTTGCTCCACCAGATCGAATAGCTAGGGAATTAGAATTCAACGCCATAAGAATAAAATACAATATAAGTCGAACAGTTTTTCCATCGTATAAAATGAATAATTGCAACCAGTGTGAAAGTTATGGTCATTTCTACATTTCGAGCAACCTAGTCTTCACTCTAGGGCGTTTCTCCACCAGATCAAACAGTTAGGGCCTTAGATGTCAACGCCAGAAGCATAAAATACAATAAAGGTGCAACAGTTTTTCCATCGTATAACAGGAATAACTGCAACCAGTGTGAAAGTACTGGTCATTTCTACGTTCCGGGTAGCCTAGGTTTCACACTAGGGCGTTGCTCCACCAGGTCGAATAGCTAGGGCCTAAGAAGTCAACGCCAGAAGCATAAAATACAATATAAATATAACAGTTTTTCCATCGTATAAAACGAATAATAGCAACCAGTGTGAAAGTTATGGTCATTTCTACGTTCTGGGCAACCTAGGCTTCACTCTAGGGCGTTGCTCCACCAGATCAAACAGTTAGGGCCTTAGATGTCAACGCCAGAAGCATAAAATACAATAAAGGTGCAACAGTTTTTCCATCGTATAACAGGAATAACTGCAACCAGTGTGAAAGTACTGGTCATTTCTACGTTCCGGGTAGCCTAGGTTTCACACTAGGGCGTTGCTCCACCAGGTCGAATAGCTAGGGAATTAGAATTCAACGCCAGAAGAATAAAATACAATATAAGTACAACAGTTTTTCCATCGTATAAAATGGATATTTGCAACCAGTGTGAAAGTTATGGTCATTTCTACATTCCGAGCAACCAGGGCTTCACTCTAGGGCGTTGCTCCACCTGATCGAATAGTTAGGGCCTTAGAAGTCAACGCCAGAAGCATAAAATACATTAAAGACGCAAAGGTTTTTCCATCGTATAACATGAATAACTGCAAACAGTATGAAAGTACTGGTCATTTCTACGTTCCGGGTAACCTAGGTTTCACTCTAGGGCGTTGCTCCACCAGATCGAATAGCTAGGGAATTAGAATTCAACGCCATAAGAATAAAATACAATATAAGTCGAACAGTTTTTCCATCGTATAAAATGAATAATTGCAACCAGTGTGAAAGTTATGGTCATTTCTACATTTCGAGCAACCTAGTCTTCACTCTAGGGCGTTGCTCCACCTGATCGAATAGTTAGGGCCTTAGAAGTCAACGCCAGAAGCATAAAATACAATAAAGGTGCAACAGTTTTTCCATCGTATAACAGGAATAACTGCAAACAGTGTTAAAGTACTGGTCATTTCTACGTTCCGGGTAACCTAGGTTTCGCTCTAGGGCGTTGCTCCACCAGATCGAATAGCTATGGACTTAGACTTCAACGCCATAAGAATAAAATGCAATATAAATATAACAGTTTTTCCATCGTATAAAACGAATATTAGCAACCAGAGTGAAAGTTATGGTCATTTCAACGATCCGGGCAATCTGGGCTTCACACTAGGGCGTTGCTCCTCCAGATCAATCAGTTAGGGCCTTAGAAGTAAACGCCAGAAGCATAAAATGCAAAATAAATAGAACAGTTTTTCCATTGTATAAAACGAATAATTGCTACCAGTGTAAAAGGTATGGTCATTTCTACGTTCCGGACAACCTAGGCTTCACCCTAGGGCGTTCTTCCACCAGATCGAATAGTTAGGGCCTAAGAAGTGAACGCCAGAAGCATAAAATACAATATAAATACAAGAGTTTTTCCATCATATAAAACGAATAATTGCAACCAGTATGAAAGTGATGGTCATTTCTACGTACCGGGCAACCTAGGCTTCACTCTAGGGCGTTGCTCCACCAGATCGCATAGTTAGGGTCTTAGAAGTCAACGCCCGAAGCATAAAATATAAAATAAATAGAACTGTTTTTCCATCGTATAAAACAAATAATTGCTACCAGTGTGAAAGTTATGGTTATTTCTACTTTCCGGGCAACCTAGGCTTCACCCTATGGCGTTGTTCCACCAGATCGAATAGTTAGGGCCTAAGAAGTCAACGCCAGAAGCATAAAATACGATATAAATACAACAGCTTTTCCATCGTATAAGACGAAGAATTGCAACCAGTTTGAAAGTGATGGTCATTTCTACGTACCGGGCAACCTAGGCTTCACCCTAGGGCGTGGCTCCACCAGATCGAATAGCTAGGGACTTAGAATTCAACGCCATAAGAATAAAATGCAATATAAAAATTACAGTTTTTCCATCGTATAAAACGAATATTAGCAACCAGAGTGGAAGTTATGGTCATTTCAACGTTCCGGGCAGTCTGGGCTTCACACTAGGGCGTTGCTCCTCCAGATCAATCAGTTAGGGCCTTAGAAGTCAACGCCCGAAGCATAAAATGCAAAATAAATAGAACAGTTTTTCCATTGTATAAAACGAATAACTGCTACCAGTGTAAAAGGTATGGTCATTTCTACGTTCCGCGCAAACTAGGCTTCACTCTAGGGCGTTGCTCCACCAGATCGAATAGTTAGGGCCTTAGAAGTCAACGCCCGAAGCATAAAATACAAAATAAATAAAACAGTTTTTCCATCGTATAAAACGAATAATTGCTACCAGTGTGAAATGAATGCTCATTTCTACGTTCCGGGCAAACTAGGCTTCACGCTAGGGCGGTGCTCCACCAGATCAAATAGTTAGGGCCTAAGAAGTCAACGCCAGGAGCATAAAATTCAACATAAATACAACAGACTTTCCATCGTATATAATGTATATTTGCAAACAGTGTGAAAGTAATGGTCATTTCTACGTACCGGGCAACCTAGGCTCCACTCTAGGGCGTTGCTCCACCAAATCGAATAGCTAGGGCCTTAGAAGTCAACGCCAGAAGCATAAAATACAATAAAGACGCAAAGGTTTTTCCATCGTATAACATGAATAACTGCAAACAGTATGAAAGTACTGGTCATTTCTACGTTCCGGGTAACCTAGGTTTCACTCTAGCGCGTTGCTCCACCAGATCGAATAGCTAGGGAATTAGAATTCAACGCCATAAGAATAAAATACAATATAAGTCCAACAGTTTTTCCATCGTATAAAATGAATAATTGCAACCAGTGTGAAAGTTATGGTCATTTCTACATTTCGAGCAACCTAGTCTTCACTCTAGGGCGTTGTGCCACCAGATGGAATAGTTGGGGCCTAAGAAGTCAACGCCAGAAGCATAAAATACGATATAAATACAACAGCTTTTCCATCGTATAAAACGAGTAATTGCAACCAGTGTGAAAGTTATGGTCATTTCTACATTCCGGGCAACCTAGGCTTCACCCAAGGGCGTTGCTCCAACAGATTGAATAGTTAGGGCCTAAGAAGTCAACGCCAGAAGCATAAAATACGATATAAATACAACAGCTTTTCCATCGTATAAAACGAGTAATTGCAACCAGTGTGAAAGTTATGGTCATTTCTACGTTCCGGGCAACCTAGGCTTCACCCAAGGGCGTTGCTCCAACAGATTGAATAGTTAGGTCCTTAGAAGTCAATGCCCGAAGCATAAAATACAAAATAAATAGAACGGTTTTTCTATTGTATAAAACGAATAAATGCTACCAGTGTAAAAGCTATGGTCTTTTCTACGTTCCGGGCAACCTAGGCTTCACCCTAGGGCGTTGGTCCACCAGATCGAATAGTTAGGGCCTAAGAAGTGAACGCCTGAAGCATAAAATACAATATAAATGCAACAGGTTTTCCATCGTATAAAACGAATAATTGCAACCAGTATGAAACTTATGGTCATTTCTACTTTCCGGGCAACCTAGGCTTCACTCTATGGCGTTCTACCACCACATCGAATAGCTACGGCCACAGAAGTCAACGCCTGAAGTATAAAATACAATAAAAATACAACAGTCTCTCCATCCTATAACAGGAATAATTGCAACCCGTGTGAAAGTGATGGTCATTTCTACGTTCCAGGCAACCTAGGCTTCACTCTAGGGCGTTGTTGCACCAGATCGAACAGTTCGGGCCTAAGAAGTCAACGCCCGAAGCATAAAATACAAAATAAATAAAACAGCTTTTCCATCGTATAAAACGAATAATTGCTACCAGTGTGAAATGAATGGTCATTTCTACGTTCCGGGCAACCCAGGCTTCACGCTAGGGCGGTGCTCCACCAGATCAAATAGTTAGGGCCTAAGAAGTCAACGCCAGGAGCATAAAATACAACATAAATACAACAGACTTTCCATCGTATATAATGTATATTTGCAAACAGTGTGAAAGTAATGGTCATTTCTACGTACCGGGCAACCTAGGCTCCACTCTAGGGCTTTGCTCCACCAAATCGAATAGCTAGGGCCTTAGAAGACAACGCCAGAAGCATAAAATACAATAAAGGTGCAAAAGTTTTTCCATCGTATAACAGGAATAACTGCAAACAGTATGAAAGTACTGGTCATTTCTACGTTCCGGGTAACCTAGGTTGCACTCTAGGGAGTTGCTGCACCAGATCGGATAGCTAGGGAATTAGAATTCAACGCCATAAGAATAAAATACAATATAAGTCCAACAGTTTTTCCATCGTATAAAATGAACAATTGCAACCAGTGTGAAAGTTATAGTCATTTCTACATTTCGAGCAACCTAGGCTTCACTCTAGGGCGTTGCTCCACCTGATCGAATAGTTAGGGCCTTAGAAGTCAACGCCATAAGAATAAAATGCAATATAAATATAACAGTTTTTCCATCGTATAAAACGAATATTAGCAACCAGAGTGAATGTTTTGGACATTTCAACGTTCCGGGCAATCTGGGCTTCACACTAGGGCGTTGCTCCTCCAAATCAATCAGTTAGGGCCTTAGAAGTCAACGCCCGAAGCATAAAATGCAAAATAAATAGAACAGTTTTTCCATCGTATAAAACGAATAATTGCTACCAGAGTGAAAGTTAAGGTTATTTCTACTTTCCGGGCAACCTAGGCTTCACCCTATGGCGTTGTTCCACCAGATGGAATAGTTAGGGCCTAAGAAGTCAACGCCAGAAGCATAAAATACGATATAAATACAACAGCTTTTCCATCGTATAAGACGAATAATTGCAACCAGTTTGAAAGTGATGGTCATTTCTACGTACCGGGCAACCTAGGCTTCACTCTAGGGCGTTGCTCCTCCTGATCGAATAGTTAGGGCCTTAGAAGTCAACGCCCGAAGCATAAAATGCAAAATAAATAGAACAGTTTTTCCATCGTATAAAACGAATAATTGCTACCAGAGTGAAAGTTAAGGTTATTTCTACTTTCCGGGCAACCTAGGCTTCACCCTATGGCGTTGTTCCACCAGATGGAATAGTTAGGGCCTAAGAAGTCAACGCCAGAAGCATAAAATACGATATAAATACAACAGCTTTTCCATCGTATAAGACGAATAATTGCAACCAGTTTGAAAGTGATGGTCATTTCTACTTTCCGGGCAATCTACGCTTCACCCTAGGGCATTGTTCCACCAGATGGAATGGTTAGGGCCTAAGAAGTCAACACCAGAAGCATAAAATACGATATAAATACAACAGATTTTCCATCGTATAAAACGAATAATTGCAACCAGTGTGAAAGTTATGGTCATTTCTACGTTCCGGGCAACCTAGGCTTCACCCAAGGGCGTTGCTCCAACAGATTGAATAGTTAGGTCCTTAGAAGTCAATGCCCGAAGCATAAAATGCAATAAATATACAACAGCATTGCCATCGTATAAAATGAATAATTGCAAACAGTGAGAAAGATATGGACATTTCTACGTTCCGGGCAACCTAGGCTTCACTCTATGGCGTTCATCCACCACATCGAATAGCTACGGCCTCAGAAGTCAACGCGTGAAGCATAAAATACAATAAAAATACAACAGTCTTTCCATCCTATAACAGGAATAATTGCAACCCGTGTGAAAGTGATGGTCATTTCTACGTTCCAGGCATCCTAGGCTTCACTCTAGGGTGTTGTTCCACCAGATCGAATAGTTAGGGCCTAAGAAGTCAACGCCAGAAGCATAAAATACAATATAAATATAACAGCTTTTCCATCGTATAAAACGAATAATAGCAACCAGTGTGAAAGTTATGGTCATTTCTACGTTCCGGGCAACCTAGGCTTCACTCTAGGGCGTTGCTCCACCAGATCAAACAGTTAGGGCCTTAGATGTCAACGCCAGAAGCATAAAATACAATAAAGGTGCAACAGTTTTTCCATCGTATAACAGGAATAACTGCAACCAGTGTGAAAGTGATGGTCATTTCTACGTTCCAGGCAACCTAGGCTTCACTCTAGGGCGTTGTTGCACCAGATCGAATAGTTCGGGCCTAAGAAGTGAACGCCAGAAGCATAAAATACAATATAAATACAACAGTTTTTCCATCGTATAAAACGAATAATTGCAACCAGTATGAAACTTATGGTGATTTATATTTTCCGGGCAACCTAGGCTTCACCCTAGGGCATCGCTCCAACAGATTGAATAGTTCGGGCCTTAGAAGTCAATGCCCGAAGCATAAAATGCAATAAAAATACAACAGTTTTTCCATCATATAACAGGAATAATTGCAACCAGTTTGAGAGTGATGGTCATTTCTACGTACCGGGCAACCTAGGCTTCACTCTAGGGCATTGATCCACTAGATCGAATAGTTAGTGCCTTAGAAGTCAACGCCAGATGCATAAAATACAATATAAATACAACAGTTTTTCCATCGTATAAAACGAATAATTGCAACCACTATGAAAGTTAACGTCATTACTACGTTCCGAGCGGCCTAGGCTTCGCTCTAGGGCGGTACTCCACCAGATCAAACAGTTAGGGCCTTAGATGTCAACGCCCGAAGCATAAAATACAAAATAAATAAAACAGGTTTTCCATCGTATAAAACGTATAATTGCTACCAGTGTGAAAGTTATGGTCATTTCTACGTTCCGCGCAACGTAGGCTTCACTCTAGGGCGTTGCTCCACCAGATCGAATAGTTAGGGCCTTAGAAGTCAACGCCCGAAGCATAAAATACAAAATAAATAAAACAGTTTTTCCATCGCATAAAACGAATAATTGCTACCAGTGTGAAATTTATGGTCATTTCTACGTTCCGGGCAACCTAGGCTTCACTCTATGGCGGTGCTCCACCAGATCAAATAGTTAGGGCCTAAGAAGTCAACGCCAGAAGCATAAAATACAACATAAATACAACAGACTTTCCATCGTATATAATGTATATTTGCAAACAGTGTGAAAGTAATGGTCATTTCTAATTACCGGGCAACCTAGGCTCCACTCTAGGGTGTTGCTCCACCAAATGGAATAGTTAGGGCCTTGGAAGTCAACGCCAGAAGCATAAAATACAATAAAGATGCAAAAGTTTTTCCATCGTATTACCGGAATAACTGCAAACAGTTTGAAAGTACTGGTCATTTCTACGTTCCGGGTAACCTAGGTTTCACTCTAGGTCGTTGCTCCACCAGATTGAATAGCTAGGGACTTAGAATTCAACGCCATAAGAATAAAATACAATATAAGTACAACAGTTTTTCCATCGTATAAAATGAATAACTGCAACCAGTGTGAAAGTTATGGTCATTTCTACGTTCCGGGCAACCTAGGCTTCACTCTAGGGCGTTGCTCCACCTGATCGAATAGTTAGGGCCTTAGAAGTCAACGCCATAAGAATAAAATGCAATATAAATATAACAGTTTTTCCATCGTATAAAACGAATATTAGCAACCAGAGTGAATGTTTTGGACATTTCAACGTTCCGGGCAATCTGGGCTTCACACTAGGGCGTTGCTCCTCCAAATCAATCAGTTAGGGCCTTAGAAGTCAACGCCCGAAGCATAAAATGCAAAATAAATAGAACAGTTTTTCCATCGTATAAAACGAATAATTGCTACCAGAGTGAAAGTTAAGGTTATTTCTACTTTCCGGGCAACCTAGGCTTCACCCTATGGCGTTGTTCCACCAGATGGAATAGTTAGGGCCTAAGAAGTCAACGCCAGAAGCATAAAATACGATATAAATACAACAGCTTTTCCATCGTATAAGACGAATAATTGCAACCAGTTTGAAAGTGATGGTCATTTCTACGTACCGGGCAACCTAGGCTTCACTCTAGGGCGTTGCTCCTCCTGATCGAATAGTTAGGGCCTTAGAAGTCAACGCCCGAAGCATAAAATGCAAAATAAATAGAACAGTTTTTCCATCGTATAAAACGAATAATTGCTACCAGAGTGAAAGTTAAGGTTATTTCTACTTTCCGGGCAACCTAGGCTTCACCCTATGGCGTTGTTCCACCAGATGGAATAGTTAGGGCCTAAGAAGTCAACGCCAGAAGCATAAAATACGATATAAATACAACAGCTTTTCCATCGTATAAGACGAATAATTGCAACCAGTTTGAAAGTGATGGTCATTTCTACTTTCCGGGCAATCTACGCTTCACCCTAGGGCATTGTTCCACCAGATGGAATGGTTAGGGCCTAAGAAGTCAACACCAGAAGCATAAAATACGATATAAATACAACAGATTTTCCATCGTATAAAACGAATAATTGCAACCAGTGTGAAAGTTATGGTCATTTCTACGTTCCGGGCAACCTAGGCTTCACCCAAGGGCGTTGCTCCAACAGATTGAATAGTTAGGTCCTTAGAAGTCAATGCCCGAAGCATAAAATGCAATAAATATACAACAGCATTGCCATCGTATAAAATGAATAATTGCAAACAGTGAGAAAGATATGGACATTTCTACGTTCCGGGCAACCTAGGCTTCACTCTATGGCGTTCATCCACCACATCGAATAGCTACGGCCTCAGAAGTCAACGCGTGAAGCATAAAATACAATAAAAATACAACAGTCTTTCCATCCTATAACAGGAATAATTGCAACCCGTGTGAAAGTGATGGTCATTTCTACGTTCCAGGCATCCTAGGCTTCACTCTAGGGTGTTGTTCCACCAGATCGAATAGTTAGGGCCTAAGAAGTCAACGCCAGAAGCATAAAATACAATATAAATATAACAGCTTTTCCATCGTATAAAACGAATAATAGCAACCAGTGTGAAAGTTATGGTCATTTCTACGTTCCGGGCAACCTAGGCTTCACTCTAGGGCGTTGCTCCACCAGATCAAACAGTTAGGGCCTTAGATGTCAACGCCAGAAGCATAAAATACAATAAAGGTGCAACAGTTTTTCCATCGTATAACAGGAGTAACTGCAACCAGTGTGAAAGTGATGGTCATTTCTACGTTCCAGGCAACCTAGGCTTCACTCTAGGGCGTTGTTGCACCAGATCGAATAGTTCGGGCCTAAGAAGTGAACGCCAGAAGCATAAAATACAATATAAATACAACAGTTTTTCCATCGTATAAAACGAATAATTGCAACCAGTATGAAACTTATGGTGATTTATATTTTCCGGGCAACCTAGGCTTCACCCTAGGGCATCGCTCCAACAGATTGAATAGTTCGGGCCTTAGAAGTCAATGCCCGAAGCATAAAATGCAATAAAAATACAACAGTTTTTCCATCATATAACAGGAATAATTGCAACCAGTTTGAGAGTGATGGTCATTTCTACGTACCGGGCAACCTAGGCTTCACTCTAGGGCATTGATCCACTAGATCGAATAGTTAGTGCCTTAGAAGTCAACGCCAGATGCATAAAATACAATATAAATACAACAGTTTTTCCATCGTATAAAACGAATAATTGCAACCACTATGAAAGTTAACGTCATTACTACGTTCCGAGCGGCCTAGGCTTCGCTCTAGGGCGGTACTCCACCAGATCAAACAGTTAGGGCCTTAGATGTCAACGCCCGAAGCATAAAATACAAAATAAATAAAACAGGTTTTCCATCGTATAAAACGTATAATTGCTACCAGTGTGAAAGTTATGGTCATTTCTACGTTCCGCGCAACGTAGGCTTCACTCTAGGGCGTTGCTCCACCAGATCGAATAGTTAGGGCCTTAGAAGTCAACGCCCGAAGCATAAAATACAAAATAAATAAAACAGTTTTTCCATCGCATAAAACGAATAATTGCTACCAGTGTGAAATTTATGGTCATTTCTACGTTCCGGGCAACCTAGGCTTCACTCTATGGCGGTGCTCCACCAGATCAAATAGTTAGGGCCTAAGAAGTCAACGCCAGAAGCATAAAATACAACATAAATACAACAGACTTTCCATCGTATATAATGTATATTTGCAAACAGTGTGAAAGTAATGGTCATTTCTAATTACCGGGCAACCTAGGCTCCACTCTAGGGTGTTGCTCCACCAAATGGAATAGTTAGGGCCTTGGAAGTCAACGCCAGAAGCATAAAATACAATAAAGATGCAAAAGTTTTTCCATCGTATTACCGGAATAACTGCAAACAGTTTGAAAGTACTGGTCATTTCTACGTTCCGGGTAACCTAGGTTTCACTCTAGGTCGCTGCTCCACCAGATTGAATAGCTAGGGACTTAGAATTCAACGCCATAAGAATAAAATACAATATAAGTACAACAGTTTTTCCATCGTATAAAATGAATAACTGCAACCAGTGTGAAAGTTATGGTCATTTCTACGTTCCGGGCAATCTAGGCTTCACCCTAGGGCGTTGATACACTAGATCGAATAGATAGTGCATTAGAAGTCAACGCACGAAGCATAAAATACAAAATAAATATAACAGTTTTTCCATCGTATAAAACGAATAATAGCAACCAGTGTGAGAGTTATGGTCACTTCTACGTTCCGGGCAACCTAGGCTTCACTCTAGGGCGTTGTTCTACCAGATGGAATAGCTGGGACCTAAGAAGTTAACGACAGAAGCATAAAATAATATATAAATACAACAGCTTTTCCATCGTATAAAACGAATAATGGTAACCAGTGTGAAAGTTATGGTCATTTCTACGTTCCGGGCAACCTAGGCTTCACTCTAGGCTGTTGCTCCACCAGATGGAATAGTTGGGGCCTAAGAAGTCAACGGCAGAAGCATAAAATACGATATAAATACAACAGCTTTTCCATCGTATAGTACGAATAATTGCAACCAGTGTGAAAGTTATGGTCATTTCTTCTTTCCGGTCAACCTACGCTTTACCCTAGGGCGTTGTTCCACCAGATGGAATAGTTACGGCCTAAGAAGTCAACGCCAGAAGCATAAAATACGATATAAATACAACAGCTTATCCATCGTATAAAACGAATAATTGCAACCAGTGTGAAAGTTATGGTCATTTCTAAGTTCCGGGCAACCTAGGATTCACTCTAGGGCGTTGTTCCACCACATCGAATAGCTACGTCCTCAGAAGTCAACGACAGAAGCATAAAATACAATATAAATACAACAGTTTCTCCATCGTATAAAACGAATAATTGCAACCAGTATGAAACTTATGGTCATTTGTATTTTCCGGGCAACCTAGGCTTCACCCTAGGGCATTGCTCCAGCAGACCAAACAGTTAGGGCCTTAGAAGTCAACGCCCGAAGCATAAAATGCAATAAAAATACAACAGCTCTTCCATCATATAACAGGATTAATTGCAACCAGTTTGAAAGTGATGGCCAATTCTACGTTCCGGGCAACCTAGGCTTCACTCTAGGGCGTTGCTCCACCAGATCGAATGGTTGGTGCCTTAGAAGTCAACGCCAGAAGCATAAAATACAATATAAATACAACAGTTTTTCCAATGTATAAAACGAATAATTGCAACCAGTATGAAACTTATGGTCATTTCTACTTTCCGAGCAACCTAGGCTTCACCCTAGGGCGTTGCTCCAACAGATTGAATAGTTAGGGCCTTAGAAGTCAATGCCCGAATCATTAAATGAAATAAAAATACAACAGCTTTTCCATTGTATAACAAGAATAATTGCAACCAGTGTGAAGGTAATGGTATGTTCTTCGTTCCGGGCAACCTAGGCTTCACTCTAGGGCGGTGCTCCACCAGGTTAAATAGTCAGGGCCTAAGAAGTCAACGCCAGAAGCATAAAATGCAATATAAGTACAACAGTTTACCATCGTATAAAATGAATAATTGCAAACATTGTGAAAGTAATGGTCATTTCTACGTGGCGGGCAACCTAGGCGTCACTCTAGGGCGTTGCTCCACCACAGCTAAAAGCTACGGCCTTAGAAGTCAACGCCAGAAGCATAAAATACAATAAATATGCAACTGATTTTCCATCGTATAGCATGACTAATTGCAACCAGTGCGAAGGTAATGACCATTTCGACGTTTCGGGCATCCTAGGCTTAACTCTGAGGCGTTGCTCCACCAGATCGAAGTGTTAGGGTCTAAGAAGTCAACGCCAGAAGCATAAAATACAATAAATATGCAACTGATTTTCCATCGTATAGCATGACTAATTGCAACCAGTGCGAAGGTAATGACCATTTCGACGTTTCGGGCATCCTAGGCTTAACTCTGAGGCGTTGCTCCACCAGATCGAATAGTTAGGGCCTAGGAAGTCAACGCCAGAAGAATAAAATACAAAATAAATAGAACAGTCTTTCCATCGTATAAAATGAATAATTGCAACCTGTGTGAAGGTTATGGTCATATCTTCGGTCCGTGCAACCTAGGCTTCACTGTAGGGTGTTGCTCTACCAGATCGAATAGGTAGGGCCATAGAAGTCAACGCCCCAGGCATAAAATACGATAAATATACAAGAGTTTTTCCATCGTATAACAGGAATTATTGCAACCAGTGTGAAAGTGATGGTCATTTCTACGTTCCGGGCAACTTAGGCTTCACTCTGGGGCGTTGTTCCACCGGATCGAATAGTTAGAGCCTAAGAAGTCAACGCCAGAAGCATAAAATACAATATAAATATAACAGTTTTTCCATCGTATAAAACGAATAATAGCAACCAGTGTGAAAGTTATGGTCATTTCTACGTTCCGGGCAACCTAGGCTTCACTCTAGGCTGTTGCTCCACCAGATCTAATAGCTAGGGCCTTAGAAGTCAACGCCCGAAGCATAAAATACAAAATAAATAGGACAGCTTTTCCATGTATAAAACGAATAATTGCTTCCTGTGTGAAAGTTATGGTCATTTCTACGTTCCGGGCAACCTAGGCTTCACTCTAGGGCATTAGTCCACCAGATCCAATAGTTAGGGCCTAAGAAGCCAACGCCTGGAGCATAAATTACAAAATAAATAGAACAGTTTTCCATTGTATAAAACGAATAATTGCAACCAGTGTGAAAGTTATGGTAATTTCTACGTTCCGGGCCTCCTACACTTAACTCTGAGGCATAGCTCCACCAGATCGGATACATAGGGCCTTAGAAGTCAAATCCAGAAGCATAATGTACAATAAAAATCCAACAGTTTGTCCATCGTATAACAGGAATAATTGCAACCAGTGTGAAAGTGATGGTCCCTTCTACGTTCCGGGCAACCCTGGCTTCACTCTAGAGCGTTGTTCCACCAGATCGAATAGTTAGGGCCTAAGAAGTCAACGCCAGAAGCATAAAATACAATATAAATGGAACAGTTTTTCCATCATATAGAATGAATAATTGCAATCAGTGTGAAAGTAATGATCATTTCGACGTTTCGGGCATCCTAGATTTAACTGCGAGGCATTGCTCCACCAGATCGAATCCGTAGGGCCTTAGAAGTCAACGCCAGAAGCTTAAAGTACAATAAAAATGCAACAGTTTGTCCATCGTATAACAGGAATAATTGCAACCAGAGTGAAAGTTATGGTCATTTCTACGTTCCGTGCAACATAGCCGTCACTCTAAGGCGTTGCCCCACTGGATCGAATAGTTAGGGCCTTAGAAGTCAACGCCAGAAGCATAAAATAAAATTTAAATACAACAGTTTTTCCACCGTATGACAAGAATAACTGCCACCAGTGTGAAAGATATGGCCATTTCTACGTTCTAGGCAACCTAGGCTTCACTCTGGGGCGTTACTCCACCACATCGGAAAGCTACGGCCTTGGAAGGCAACGCCAGAAGCATAAAATACAATATAAATGTAACAGTTTTTCCATCGTATAACAGGAATAATTGCAGCCAGTGTTAAAGCGATGTTCATTTCTACGTTCCTCGCAACCTAGGCTTCACTCTAGGGCGTTAGGCCACCAGATCCAATAGTTAGGGCCTAAGAAGTCAACGCCAGAAGCACAAAATAAAAAATAAATAGTACAGTTTTCCATTGTATAGAACGAATAATTGCAACCAGTGTGAAAGTTATGGTAATTTCTACGTTCCGGGCAACCTAGTATTCACTCTAGGGCATTAGTCCACCAGATCCAATAGTTAGGGCCTAAGAAGTCAACGCCAGGAGCATAAAATACAAAATAAATAGAACAGTTTACCATTGTATAAAACTAATAATTGCAACCAGTGTGGAAGTTATGGTAATTTCTACGTTCCGGGCAACCTAGGCTTCACTCTAGGCCGTTGCGCCACCCGAACGAATAGTTACGGCCTTAGAAGTCAACGCCCGAGTCATAAAATGCAAAATAAATAGAACAGTTTTTCCACTGTATAAAACGAATAACTGCAACCAGTGTGAAAGTACTGTTCATTTCTACGTTCCGGGTAACCTAGGCTTCACTCTAGTGCGTTGCTCCACCAGATCGAATAGCTAGGGACTTAGAATTCAACGCCAGAAGGATAAAGTACAATATAAGTACAACAGTTTTTCCATCGTATAAAATGAATAATTGCAGACATTGTGAAAGTAATGGTCATTTCTACGTTCCGGTCAACCTAGGCGTCACTCTAGGGCGTTGCTCCACCACATCTAATAGCTACGGCCTTAGAAGTCAACGCTCGAAGCATAAAATACAAAAAAATAGAACAGTTGTTCCATTGTATAAAACGAATAACTGCAACCAGTGTGAAAGTACTGGTCATTTCTACGTTCCGGCAACCTAGGCTTCACCCTAGGGCGTTGTTCCACGAGATGGAATAGTTAGGGCCTACGAAGTCAACGCTCAAAGCATAAAATACAGTCAAAATACAACAGTTTTTCCATCGTATAGCATGAATAATTGCAACCAGTTTGAAAGTAATGGTCATTTCTACGTTTCGGGCAACCTAGGCTTCATTTTAGGCCGTTGCTCCGCCAGATCGAGTAGTTAGGGCCTTAGAAGTCAACGCCAGGAGCATAAAATGCAATATAAATACAACAGTTTTTCCAATGTATAAAATGTATAATTGCAACCAGTGTGAAAGTTATGGTCATTTCTACTTTCCGGGCAACCTAGGCTTCACTCTATGGCGTTCTACCACCACATCGAATAGCTACGGCCACAGAAGTCAACGCCTGAAGTATAAAATACAATAAAAATACAACAGTCTCTCCATCCTATAACAGGAATAATTGCAACCCGTGTGAAATGAATGGTCATTTCTACGTTCCGGGCAACCCAGGCTTCACGCTAGGGCGGTGCTCCACCAGATCAAATAGTTAGGGCCTAAGAAGTCAACGCCAGGAGCATAAAATACAACATAAATACAACAGACTTTCCATCGTATATAATGTATATTTGCAAACAGTGTGAAAGTAATGGTCATTTCTACGTACCGGGCAACCTAGGCTCCACTCTAGGGCTTTGCTCCACCAAATCGAATAGCTAGGGCCTTAGAAGACAACGCCAGAAGCATAAAATACAATAAAGGTGCAAAAGTTTTTCCATCGTATAACAGGAATAACTGCAAACAGTATGAAAGTACTGGTCATTTCTACGTTCCGGGTAACCTAGGTTGCACTCTAGGGAGTTGCTGCACCAGATCGGATAGCTAGGGAATTAGAATTCAACGCCATAAGAATAAAATACAATATAAGTCCAACAGTTTTTCCATCGTATAAAATGAACAATTGCAACCAGTGTGAAAGTTATAGTCATTTCTACATTTCGAGCAACCTAGGCTTCACTCTAGGGCGTTGCTCCACCTGATCGAATAGTTAGGGCCTTTGAAGTCAACGCGATAAGAATAAAATGCAATATAAATATAACAGTTTTTCCATCGTATAAAACGAATATTAGCAACCAGAGTGAATGTTTTGGACATTTCAACGTTCCGGGCAATCTGGGCTTCACACTAGGGCGTTGCTCCTCCAAATCAATCAGTTAGGGCCTTAGAAGTCAACGCCCGAAGCATAAAATGCAAAATAAATAGAACAGTTTTTCCATCGTATAAAACGAATAATTGCTACCAGAGTGAAAGTTAAGGTTATTTCTACTTTCCGGGCAACCTAGGCTTCACCCTATGGCGTTGTTCCACCAGATGGAATAGTTAGGGCCTAAGAAGTCAACGCCAGAAGCATAAAATACGATATAAATACAACAGCTTTTCCATCGTATAAGACGAATAATTGCAACCAGTTTGAAAGTGATGGTCATTTCTACGTACCGGGCAACCTAGGCTTCACTCTAGGGCGTTGCTCCTCCTGATCGAATAGTTAGGGCCTTAGAAGTCAACGCCCGAAGCATAAAATGCAAAATAAATAGAACAGTTTTTCCATCGTATAAAACGAATAATTGCTACCAGAGTGAAAGTTAAGGTTATTTCTACTTTCCGGGCAACCTAGGCTTCACCCTATGGCGTTGTTCCACCAGATGGAATAGATAGGGCCTAAGAAGTCAACGCCAGAAGCATAAAATACGATATAAATACAACAGCTTTTCCATCGTATAAGACGAATAATTGCAACCAGTTTGAAAGTGATGGTCATTTCTACTTTCCGGGCAATCTACGCTTCACCCTAGGGCATTGTTCCACCAGATGGAATAGTTGGGGCCTAAGAAGTCAACGGCAGAAGCATAAAATACGATATAAATACAACAGCTTTTCCATCGTATAGTACGAGTAATTGCAACCAGTGTGAAAGTTATGGTCATTTCTTCTTTCCGGTCAACCTACGCTTTACCCTAGGGCGTTGTTCCACCAGATGGAATAGTTACGGCCTAAGAAGTCAACGCCAGAAGCATAAAATACGATATAAATACAACAGCTTATCCATCGTATAAAACGAATAATTGCAACCAGTGTGAAAGTTATGGTCATTTCTAAGTTCCGGGCAACCTAGGATTCACCCTAGGGCGTTGTTCCACCACATCGAATAGCTACGTCCTCAGAAGTCAACGACAGAAGCATAAAATACAATATAAATATAACAGTTTTTCCATCGTATATAACGAATAATAGCAACCAGTGTGAAAGTTATGGTCATTTCTACGTTCCGGGCAACCTAGGCTTCGCTCTAGGGCGTTGCTCCACCACATCAAACAGTTAGGGCATTAGAAGTCAACGCCCGAAGCATAAAAAACAAAATAAATATAACAGTTTTTCCATCGTATAAAACGAATAATAGCAACCAGTGTGAAAGTTATGGTCACTTCTACGTTCCGGGCAACCTAGGCTTCACTCTAGGGCGTTGCTCCACCAGATCAAACAGTTAGGGCCTTAGAAACCAACGCCCGAAGCATTAAATACAAAATAAATAGAACAGTTTTTCCATTGTATAAAACGAATAATTGCTACCAGTGAAAAAGTTATGGCCATTTCTACGTTCCGGGCAACCTAGGCTTCACCCTCTGCCGTTGTTCCACCAGATCGAATAGTTCGGGCCTAAGAAGTGAACGCCAGAAGCATAAAATACAATATAAATACAACAGTTTTTCCATCGTATAAAACGAATAATTGCAACCAGTATGAAACTTATGGTCATTTGTATTTTCCGGGCAACCTAGGCTTCACCCTAGGGCATTGCTCCAGCAGACCAAACAGTTAGGGCCTTAGAAGTCAACGCCCGAAGCATAAAATGCAATAAAAATACAACAGCTTTTCCATCATATAACAGGATTAATTGCAACCAGTTTGAAAGTGATGGCCAATTCTACGTTCCGGGCAACCTAGGCTTCACTCTAGGGCGTTGCTCCACCAGATCGAATGGTTGGTGCCTTAGAAGTCAACGCCAGAAGCATAAAATACAATATAAATACAACAGTTTTTCCAATGTATAAAACGAATAATTGCAACCAGTATGAAACTTATGGTCATTTCTACTTTCCGAGCAACCTAGGCTTCACCCTAGGGCGTTGCTCCAACAGATTGAATAGTTAGGGCCTTAGAAGTCAATGCCCGAATCATTAAATGAAATAAAAATACAACAGCTTTTCCATTGTATAACAAGAATAATTGCAACCAGTGTGAAGGTAATGGTATGTTCTTCGTTCCGGGCAACCTAGGCTTCACTCTAGGGCGGTGCTCCACCAGGTTAAATAGTCAGGGCCTAAGAAGTCAACGCCAGAAGCATAAAATGCAATATAAGTACAACAGTTTACCATCGTATAAAATGAATAATTGCAAACATTGTGAAAGTAATGGTCATTTCTACGTGGCGGGCAACCTAGGCGTCACTCTAGGGCGTTGCTCCACCACAGCTAAAAGCTACGGCCTTAGAAGTCAACGCCAGAAGCATAAAATACAATAAATATGCAACTGATTTTCCATCGTATAGCATGACTAATTGCAACCAGTGCGAAGGTAATGACCATTTCGACGTTTCGGGCATCCTAGGCTTAACTCTGAGGCGTTGCTCCACCAGATCGAAGTGTTAGGGTCTAAGAAGTCAACGCCAGAAGCATAAAATACAATAAAGATGCAACAGTTTTTCCATCGTATGACAGGAATAATTGCAACCAGTGTGAAGGTAATGGTATGTTCTACGTTCCGGGCAACCTAGGCTTCACTCTAGGCTGTTGCTCCACCAGATCTAATAGCTAGGGCCTTAGAAGTCAACGCCCGAAGCATAAAATACAAAATAAATAGGACAGCTTTTCCATGTATAAAACGAATAATTGCTTCCTGTGTGAAAGTTATGGTCATTTCTACGTTCCGGGCAACCTAGGCTTCACTCTAGGGCATTAGTCCACCAGATCCAATAGTTAGGGCCTAAGAAGTCAACGCCTGGAGCATAAATTACAAAATAAATAGAACAGTTTTCCATTGTATAAAACGAATAATTGCAACCAGTGTGAAAGTTATGGTAATTTCTACGTTCCGGGCCTCCTACACTTAACTCTGAGGCATAGCTCCACCAGATCGGATACATAGGGCCTTAGAAGTCAAATCCAGAAGCATAATGTACAATAAAAATCCAACAGTTTGTCCATCGTATAACAGGAATAATTGCAACCAGTGTGAAAGTGATGGTCCCTTCTACGTTCCGGGCAACCCTGGCTTCACTCTAGAGCGTTGTTCCACCAGATCGAATAGTTAGGGCCTAAGAAGTCAACGCCAGAAGCATAAAATACAATATAAATGGAACAGTTTTTCCATCATATAGAATGAATAATTGCAATCAGTGTGAAAGTAATGATCATTTCGACGTTTCGGGCATCCTAGATTTAACTGCGAGGCATTGCTCCACCAGATCGAATCCGTAGGGCCTTAGAAGTCAACGCCAGAAGCTTAAAGTACAATAAAAATGCAACAGTTTGTCCATCGTATAACAGGAATAATTGCAACCAGAGTGAAAGTTATGGTCATTTCTACGTTCCGTGCAACATAGCCGTCACTCTAAGGCGTTGCCCCACTGGATCGAATAGTTAGGGCCTTAGAAGTCAACGCCAGAAGCATAAAATAAAATTTAAATACAACAGTTTTTCCACCGTATGACAAGAATAACTGCCACCAGTGTGAAAGATATGGCCATTTCTACGTTCTAGGCAACCTAGGCTTCACTCTGGGGCGTTACTCCACCACATCGGAAAGCTACGGCCTTGGAAGGCAACGCCAGAAGCATAAAATACAATATAAATGTAACAGTTTTTCCATCGTATAACAGGAATAATTGCAGCCAGTGTTAAAGCGATGTTCATTTCTACGTTCCTCGCAACCTAGGCTTCACTCTAGGGCGTTAGGCCACCAGATCCAATAGTTAGGGCCTAAGAAGTCAACGCCAGAAGCACAAAATAAAAAATAAATAGTACAGTTTTCCATTGTATAGAACGAATAATTGCAACCAGTGTGAAAGTTATGGTAATTTCTACGTTCCGGGCAACCTAGTATTCACTCTAGGGCATTAGTCCACCAGATCCAATAGTTAGGGCCTAAGAAGTCAACGCCAGGAGCATAAAATACAAAATAAATAGAACAGTTTTCCATTGTATAAAACTAATAATTGCAACCAGTGTGGAAGTTATGGTAATTTCTACGTTCCGGGCAACCTAGGCTTCACTCTAGGCCGTTGCGCCACCCGAACGAATAGTTACGGCCTTAGAAGTCAACGCCCGAGTCATAAAATGCAAAATAAATAGAACAGTTTTTCCACTGTATAAAACGAATAACTGCAACCAGTGTGAAAGTACTGGTCATTTCTACGTTCCGGGCAACATAGACTTCACTCTAGGGCGTTGCTCCACCACACCGAATAGCAACAGCCTTAGAAGTCGACGCCTGAAGCATAAAATGCAATAAAAATACAACAGTTTTTTCACCGTATAACAGGAATAATTGCAACAAGCGTGAAGGTAATGGTCATTTCTACGTTCCGGGCAACCTAGACATCACTCTTGGGCGTTGCTCCACCAGATCGAATAGTTAGGGCCTTAGAAGTCAACGCCAGAAGCATCAAATACAATATAAATACAACAGTTTTCCATTGTATAAAACGAATAATTGCAACCAGTGTGAGGGTTATGGTAATTTCTACGTTCCGGGCAACCTAGGCTTCACTCTAGGGCGTTGTTCCAACAGATCGAATAGTTAGGGCCTAAGAAGTCAACGCCAGAAGCTTAAAATACAAAAGAAATACAACAGTTTTTCCATTGTATAAAACGAATAATTGCAACCATTGTGAAAGTTATGTCATTTCTACGTTTCGGGCCTCCTACACTTAACTCTGAGGCATAGCTCCAACAGGTCGGATACATAGGGCCTTAGAAGTCAAATCCAGAAGCATAATGTACAATAAAAATCCAACAGTTTGTCCATCGTATAACAGGAATAATTGCAACCAGTGTGAAAGTGATGGTCCCTTCTACGTTCCGGGCAACCCTGGCTTCACTCTAGAGCGTTTTTCCACCAGATCGAATAGTTAGGGCCTAAGAAGTCAACGCCAGAAGCATAAAATACAATATAAATGGAACAGTTTTTCCATCATATAGAATGAATAATTGCAATCAGTGTGAAAGTAATGATCATTTCGACGTTTCGGGCATCCTAGATTTAACTGCGAGGCATTGCTCCACCAGATCGAATCCGTAGGGCCCTAGAAGTCAACGCCAGAAGCTTAAAGTACAATAAAAATGCAACAGTTTGTCCATCGTATAACAGGAATAATTGCAACCAGAGTGAAAGTTATGGTCATTTCTACGTTCCGTGCAACATAGCCGTCACTCTAAGGCGTTGCCCCACTGGATCGAATAGTTAGGGCCTTAGAAGTCAACGCCAGAAGCATAAAATAAAATTCAAATACAACAGTTTTTCCACCGTATGACAAGAATAACTGCCACCAGTGTGAAAGATATGGCCATTTCTACGTTCTAGGCAACCTAGGCTTCACTCTGGGGCGTTACTCCACCACATCGGAAAGCTACGGCCTTAGAAGGCAACGCCAGAAGCATAAAATACAATATAAATGTAACAGTTTTTCCATCGTATAACAGGAATAATTGCAGCCAGTGTTAAAGCGATGTTCATTTCTACGTTCCTCGCAACCTAGGCTTCACTCTAGGGCGTTAGGCCACCAGATCCAATAGTTAGGGCCTAAGAAGCCAACGCCAGAAGCACAAAATAAAAAATAAATAGTACAGTTTTCCATTGTATAGAACGAATAATTGCAACCAGTGTGAAAGTTATGGTAATTTCTACGTTCCGGGCAACCTAGGCTTCACTCTAGGGCATTAGTCCACCAGATCCAATAGTTAGGGCCTAAGAAGTCAACGCCAGGAGCATAAAATACAAAATAAATAGAACAGTTTTCCATTCTATAAAACTAATAATTGCAACCAGTGTGAAAGTTATGGTAATTTCTACGTTCCGGGCAACCTAGGCTTCACTCTAGAGCGTTGTTCCAGCAGATCGAATAGTTAGGGCCTAAGAAGTCAACGCCAGAAGCATAAAATACAAAATAAATAGAACAGTTTTCCATTGTATAAAACGAATAATTGCAACCAGTGTGAAAGTAATGGCCATTTCTACGTTCCGGGCACCCTAGGCTTCGCCCTAGGGCGTTGCTCCACCAGATCGAGTAGCTAGGGACGTGGTGGTCAACGCCAAGAGCATAAAATACAATAAAAATACAACAGTCTTTCCATCGTAAACAGGAATAATTGCAACCGGTGTGAAAGTAATGGCCATTTCGACGTTCCGGGCAACCTAGGCTTCACTCTAGCGCATTGCACCACCAGGTCGAATAGTTAGGTCCTTCAAAAGCAACTCCAGACGCATAAAATACAATAAATGTACAACAGTTTTTCCATCGTATAAAAAGAATAATTGCAACCAGTGTGAATGTAATGGTCATTTCTACGTTTCGGGCAACATACGCTTCACTCTTGGACGCTGCCGCCGAGATCGAATAGTTAGGGCCTAAGAAGTCGACGCCAGAAGCATAAAATACATTAAAAATACAACAGCCTTCCATCGTATAACAGGAATAATTGCAACCAGTGTGAAGGTAATGGTCGTTTCTACGTTCCGGGCAACCTAGGCTTCACTCTAGGGCGTTGCTCCACCAGATCGAATAGCTAGGGCCTTAGAAGTCGACGCCCGAAGCATAAAATACACTAAAAATCCAATAGCTTTTCCATCGTATAACAGGAATAATTACAAACAGTGTGAAAGTAATGGTCATTTCCACGTTCCGGGCAACCTGGGCTTCACTCTAGGGCGTTGCTCCACTAGATCGAGTAGTTAGAGCCTTAGGAGACAACGACCGAAGCTTAAAATACATAAAAATACAGCAGCTTTTCCATCGTATAAAAGGAATAATTGCAACCAGTGTGAAGCTAATGGTCATTTCTGCGTTCCGGGCAACCTTCGCTTCACTCTAGGGCGGTGCTCCACCAGATCAAATAGTTAGGGCCTAAGAAGTCAACGCCAGAAGCATAAAATACAACATAAATACAACAGATTTTCCATCGTATATAATATATATTTGCAAACAGTGTGAAAGTAATGGTCACTTCTACGTACCGGGAAGCCTAGGCTCCACTCCAGGGCGTTGCTCCACCAGACCGAATAGCTAGGGCATTAGATGTCAACGCCAGAAGCATAAAATACAATAAAGATGCAAAAGTTTTTCCATCGTATAACAGGAATAACTGCAGACAGTATGAAAGTACTGGTCATTTCTACGTTCCGGGTAGCCCAGGTTTCACTCTAGGGCGTTGCTCCACCAGATCGAATAGCTAGGGACTTAGAATTCAACGCCATAAGAATAAAATACAATATGAGTACAACAGTTTTTCCATCGTATATAATGTATATTTGCAAACAGTGTGAAGGTAATGGTCATTTCTACGTTCCGGCCAACCTAGGCTTCACTCTAGGCCGTTGCTCCACCAGATCGGATAGTTACGGCCTTAGAAGTCAGCGCCAGAAGCATAAAATACAATAAAGATGCAACAGTTTTTCCACCGTTTAACAGGAATAACTGCAACCAGTGTGAATGTACTGGTCATTTCTACGTTCCGGATAACCTAGGTTTCACCCTAGGGCGTTGCTCTACCAGATCGAATAGCTAGGGGCTTAGAATTCAACGCCAGAAGGATAAAATACAATATAAGTACAACAGTTATTCCATCGTATAAAATGAATAGTTGCAAACATTGTAAAAGCAATGGTCATTTCTACGTTCCGGGCAACCTTAGCTTCACTCTAGGGCGTTGCTCCACCACATCGAATAGCTCCGGCCTTACAAGTCAACGCCTGAAGCATAAAATACAATAAAAGTACAACAGTTTTTCCATCGTATAGCATGAATAATTGCAACCAGTGTGAAGGTAATGGTCATTCCTACGTTCCGGGCAACCTAGGCTTCACTCCAGGGTGTTGCTCCACCTGATCGAATAGTTATTGCCTTAGAAATTAACGCCAGACGCATAAAATACAATATAAATGCAACAGTTTTTCCATCGTATAAAACGAATAATTGCAACCAGTGTGAAAGTTATGGTCATTTCTAGGATCCGGGCAAGCTAGGCTTCACTCTAGGGCGTTGGTCCACCAGATCCAATAGTTAGGGCCATAGAAGTCAACGCCAGAAGCATAAAATACAACATAAATAAAACTGTTTTTCCATCGTTTAACAGGAATAGTTGCAACAAGTGTGAAGTTAATGGTCATTTCTACGTTCCGGGCAACCTAGGCTGCACTCTATGGCGTTGTTCCACCAGACCGAGCAGTTAGGGCCTTAGAAGTCGACGCCCGAAGCATAAAACACAATAAAAATACAACAGCTTTTCCATCGTATAAAACGAATAATTGCAACCAGTGTGAAAGTTATGGTCATTTCTACGTTCCGGGCAACCTACGGTTCATTCTAGGGCGTTGCTCCACCACATCGAGTAGCTACGGCCTTAGACGTCAACGCCAGAAGCATAAAATACAATATAAATGCAACAGTTTTTCCATCGTATAAAACGAATAATTGCAACCAGTGTGAAAGTTATGGTCATTTCTACGTTCCGGGCAACCTAGGCTTCACTCTAGGGCGTTGGTCCACCAGATCCAGTAGTTAGGGCCATAGAAGTCAACGCCAGAAGCATAAAATACAATAAAAATACAACAGTTTTTCCATCATATAACTGGAATAGTTGCAACCAGTGTGAAGGTATTGATCATATCCACGTCTCGGGCAACCTAGGCTTCACTTTAGGTCGTTGCTCCACCAGATCGAATAGCTAGGGCCTTAGAAGTCAACGACCGAAGCATAAAATAGAACAAAAGTCCAACAGTTTTTCCATCGTATAACAGGAACAATTGCAAACAGTGTGAAAGTAATGTTCATTTCTAAGTGCCGGGCATCCTAGACTTAACTCTTGGACATTGCCCCACCAGATCGAACAGCTAGGACCTTAGAAGTCAACGCCACAAGCAGAAAATACAATATAAATACAACAGCTTTTCCATCGTATAAAACGATTAATTGCAACCAGTGTGAAAGTAATGGTCATTTCTGCGTTGCGGGCAACCTAGGCTTCACTCTACGGCGTTGTTCCACCAGATCGAATAGTTAGGGCCTAAGAAGTCAACACCTGAAGAATAAAATACAATACTAATACAACAGTCTTTCCATCCTATAACAGGAATAATTGCAACCCGTGTGAAAGTGATGGACATTTCTACGTTCCAGGCAACCTAGGCTTCACTCTAGGGCGTTGTTCCACAAGATCGAATAGTTAGGGCCTAAGTAGTCAACGCCAGAAGCATAAAATACAATATAAATAGAACAGTCTTTCCATTGTATAAAACGAATAATTTCTACCAGTGTGAAAGTTATGGTCATTTCTACGTTCCGCGCAACCTGGGCTTTACTCTAGGGCGTTGTTCCACCAGATGGAATAGTTAGGGCCTAAGAAGTCAACGCCAGAAGCATAAAATACGATAAAGATGCAACAGTTTTTCCATCGTGTAGCAGGAATAATAATTAACCAGTGTGTTAGTAGTGGTCATTTCTACGTTCCGGGCAACCTAGGTTTCACTCCAGGGCGTTGCTCCACCAGATCGAATAGTTACGGCCTTAGAAGTCAACGCCCGAAGCATAAAATACAAAATAAATAGAACGGTTTTTCCATTGTATAAAACGAATAAATGCTGCCAGTGTAAAAGTTATGGTCATTTCTACGTTCCGGGCAACCCAGGTTTCACTCCAGGGCGTTGCTCCACCAGATCGAATTGTTAGGGCCTAAGAAGTAAACGCCAGAAGCATGAAATACAATATAAATACAACAGCTTTTCCATCGTATAAAAGGAATAATTGCAACCAGTATGAAACTTATGGTCATTTCTACGTTCCGGGCAACCTAGGCTTCACTGTATGGCGTTCTTCCACCGCATCGAATAGCTACGGCCTCAGAAGTCAACGCCTGAAGTATAAAATACAATAAAAGTACAACAGTATTTCCATCCTATAACAGGAATGATTGCAACCCGTGTGAAAGTGATGGCCATTTCTACGTTCCAGACAACCTAGGCTTCACTCCAGGGCGTTGTTCCACAAGATCGAATAGTTAGGGCCTAAGAAGTCAACGCCAGAAGCATAAAATACAATATAAATATAACAGTTTCTCCATCGTATAAAACGAATAATAGCAACCAGTGTGAAAGTTATGATCATTTCTACGTTCCGGGCAACCTAGGCTTGACTCTAGGGCGTTGCTCCACCAGATCAAACAGTTAGGGCCTTAGAAGTCAACGCCCGAAGCATTAAATACAAAATAACTAGAACAGTTTTTCCATTGTATAAAACGAATAATAGCAACCAGTGTGAAAGTTATGGTCATTTCTACGTTCCGGGCAACCTAGGCTTCACTCTACGGCGATGCTCCACCAGATCAAACAGTTAGGGCCTTAGAAGTCAACGCCCGAAGCATAAAATACAAAATAAATAGAACGGTTTTTCCATTGTATAAAACGAATAATTGCTGCCAGTGTAAAAGTTATGGTCATTTCTACGTTCCGGGCAACCTAGGCTTCACCCTAGGGCGTTGTACCACCAGATCGAATAGTTAGGGCCTAAGAAGTGAACGCCAGAAGCATAAAATACAATATCAATACAACAGCTTTTCCATCGTATAAAACGAATAATTGCAACCAGTATGAAACCTATGGTCATTTCTACGTTCCGGGCAACCTAGGCCTCACTCTAGGTCGTTTTTCCACCAGATCGAATTGTTAGGGCCTAAGAAGTCAACGCCAGAAGCATAAGATACAATATAAATATAACAGGTTTTCCATCGTATAGAACGAATAATAGCAACCAGTGTGAAAGTTAACGTCATTTCTACTTTCCGGGCAACCTAGGCTTCACCCTTGGGCGTTGCTCCATCAGATTGAATAGTTAGGGCCTTAGAAGTCAACGCACGATGCATAAAATACAAAATAATTAGAACAGTTTTTCCATCGTGTAAAACGAATAATTGCTACCGGTGTGAAAGTTATGGACATTTCTACGTTCCGGTCAACCTAGGCTTCACCATAGGGCGTTGTTCCACCAGATCGAATAGCTAGTGCCTAAGAAGTGAACGCCAGAAGCATAAAATACAATATAAATATAACAGTTTTTCCATCATATAAAACGAATAATTGCAACCAGTATGAAAGCTATGGTCATTTCTACTTTACAGCAACCTAGGCTACACCCTAGGGCGTTGCTCCACCAGATCGAATAGTGAGTGCCTTAGAAGTCAACGCCAGAAGCATAAAATACAATAAAAATACAACAGTTTTTCCATCGTATAAAAAGAATAATTGCAACCAGTATGAAACTTTTGGTCATTTCTACTTTCCGAGAAACCAAGGCTTCAACCCTAGGGCGTTGTTCCAACAGATTGAATAGTTAGGGCCTTAGAAGTCAACGCCCGAAGCATACAATGCAATAAAAATACAACAATCTTTTCATCGTATAACTGGAATAATTGCAACAAGCGTGAAAGTAATGATCATTTCGGCGTATCGGGCATCCTAGACTTAACTCTGAGGCATTGCTCCATCATATCGAATAATTAGGGCCTTAGAAGTCAACGCCAGAAGCATAAAATGCAATAAAAATACAACAGTTTTTCCATTGTATAAAACGAATAAATGCTACCAGAGTAAAAGTTATGGTCTTTTCTTCGTTCCGGGCAACCTAGGCTTCACCCTAGGCCGTTGTTCCACCAGATCGAATAGTTAGGGCCTAAGAAGTGAACGCCAGAAGCATAAAATGCAATAAAAATACAACAGTTTTTCCATCGTGTAGCAGGAATAATAATTAACCAGTGTGTTAGTAGTGGTCATTTCTACGTTCCGGGCAACCTAGGTTTCACTCCAGGGCGTTGCTCCACCAGATCGAATAGTTACGGCCTTAGAAGTCAACGCCCGAAGCATAAAATACAAAATAAATAGAACGGTTTTTCCATTGTATAAAACGAATAAATGCTGCCAGTGTAAAAGTTATGGTCATTTCTACGTTCCGGGCAACCTAGGCTTCACCCTAGGTCGTTGTACCACCAGATCGAATAGTTAGGGCCTAAGAAGTGAACGCCAGAAGCATGAAATACAATATAAATACAACAGCTTTTCCATCGTATAAAAGGAATAATTGCAACCAGTATGAAACTTATGGTCATTTCTACGTTCCGGGCAACCTAGGCTTCACTGTATGGCGTTCTTCCACCGCATCGAATAGCTACGGCCTCAGAAGTCAACGCCTGAAGTATAAAATACAATAAAAGTACAACAGTATTTCCATCCTATAACAGGAATGATTGCAACCCGTGTGAAAGTGATGACGATTTCTACGTTCCAGACAACCTAGGCTTCACTCCAGGGCGTTGTTCCACAAGATCGAATAGTTAGGGCCTAAGAAGTCAACGCCAGAAGCATAAAATACAATATAAATATAACAGTTTCTCCATCGTATAAAACGAATAATAGCAACCAGTGTGAAAGTTATGATCATTTCTACGTTCCGGGCAACCTAGGCTTGACTCTAGGGCGTTGCTCCACCAGATCAAACAGTTAGGGCCTTAGAAGTCAACGCCCGAAGCATTAAATACAAAATAACTAGAACAGTTTTTCCATTGTATAAAACGAATAATAGCAACCAGTGTGAAAGTTATGGTCATTTCTACGTTCCGGGCAACCTAGGCTTCACTCTACGGCGATGCTCCACCAGATCAAACAGTTAGGGCCTTAGAAGTCAACGCCCGAAGCATAAAATACAAAATAAATAGAACGGTTTTTCCATTGTATAAAACGAATAATTGCTGCCAGTGTAAAAGTTATGGTCATTTCTACGTTCCGGGCAACCTAGGCTTCACCCTAGGGCGTTGTACCACCAGATCGAATAGTTAGGGCCTAAGAAGTGAACGCCAGAAGCATAAAATACAATATAAATACAACAGCTTTTCCATCGTATAAAACGAATAATTGCAACCAGTATGAAACCTATGGTCATTTCTACGTTCCGGGCAACCTAGGCCTCACTCTAGGTCGTTTTTCCACCAGATCGAATTGTTAGGGCCTAAGAAGTCAACGCCAGAAGCATAAGATACAATATAAATATAACAGGTTTTCCATCGTATAGAACGAATAATAGCAACCAGTGTGAAAGTTAACGTCATTTCTACTTTCCGGGCAACCTAGGCTTCACCCTTGGGCGTTGCTCCAACAGATTGAATAGTTAGGGCCTTAGAAGTCAACGCACGATGCATAAAATACAAAATAATTAGAACAGTTTTTCCATCGTGTAAAACGAATAATTGCTACCGGTGTGAAAGTTATGGACATTTCTACGTTCCGGTCAACCTAGGCTTCACCATAGGGCGTTGTTCCACCAGATCGAATAGCTAGTGCCTAAGAAGTGAACGCCAGAAGCATAAAATACAATATAAATATAACAGTTTTTCCATCATATAAAACGAATAATTGCAACCAGTATGAAAGCTATGGTCATTTCTACTTTACAGCAACCTAGGCTACACCCTAGGGCGTTGCTCCACCAGATCGAATAGTGAGTGCCTTAGAAGTCAACGCCAGAAGCATAAAATACAATAAAAATACAACAGTTTTTCCATCGTATAAAAAGAATAATTGCAACCAGTATGAAACTTTTGGTCATTTCTACTTTCCGAGAAACCTAGGCTTCAACCCTAGGGCGTTGTTCCAACAGATTGAATAGTTAGGGCCTTAGAAGTCAACGCCCGAAGCATAAAATGCAATAAAAATACAACAGTGTTTCCATCATATAACAGGAATAATTGCAACCAGTTTGAAAGCGATGGCCAATTCTACGTTCCGGGCAACCTAGGCTTCACTCTGTTGCGTTGCTCCACCAGATCGAATAGTTAGGGCCTTAGAAGTCAACGCCCGAAGCATAAAATACAAAATAAATAGAACAGTTTTTCCATCGTATAAAACGAATAATTGCTACCAGTGTGAAAGTTATGGTCATTTCTACGTTCCGGGCAACGTAGACTTCCCTCTAGGGCGTTGCTCCACCAGTTCAAACAGCTGGGGACTTAGAAGTCAACGCCCGAAGCATAAAATACAAAATAAATAGAACAGTTTTTCAATTGTATAAAACGATTAATTGCTGCCAGTGTAAAAGTTATGGTCAGTTCTACGTTCCGGGCAACCTAGGCCTCACTCTAGGTCGTTTTTCCACCAGATCGAATTGTTAGGGCCTAAGAAGTCAACGCCAGGAGCATAAGATACAATATAAATATAACAGTTTTTCCATCGTATAGAACGAATAATAGCAAACAGTGTGAAAGTTAACGTCATTTCTGCTTTCCGGGCAACCTAGGCTTCACCCTTGGGCGTTGCTCCAACAGATTGAATAGTTAGGGCCTTAGAAGTCAACGCCCGAAGCATAAAATGCAAAATAAACAGAACAGTTTTTCCATTGTATAAAACGAATAATTGCTACCAGTGTGAAAGTTATGGTCATTTCTACGTTCCGGGCAACCTAGGCCTCACTCTAGGGTGTTGTTCCACCAGATTGAATAGTTAGGGCCTAAGAAATCAACGCCAGAAGCATACTATACAGTATAAATATAACAGTTTTCCAATCGTATAAAACGAATAATTACAACCAGTGTTAATGTTATGGTCATTTTTACATTCCGAGCAACCTAGGCATCACTCTAGGGCGTTGCTCCATCAGATCGAATAGTTACTGCCTTAGAAGTCAACGCCAGAAGCTTAAAATACAATATAAATACAACAGTTTTTCCATCGTATGGAACGAATAATTGCAACCAGTTTAAAAGTGATGGTCATTTCTACGTTCCGGGCAACCTAGGCATCACTCTAGGGCGTTGCTCCACCAGATCGAATAGTTAGGGCCTTAGAAGTCAACGCCAGAAGCATAAAATTCAATAAAGATGCAACAGCTTTTCCATCGTATAACAGGAGTAACTGCAAACAGTGTGAAAGTACTGGTCATTTCTACGTTCCGGGTAACCTAGGCTTCACTCTAGGGCGTTGTTCTACCAGATCGAACAGTTAGGGCCTAAGAAGGCAACGCCAGAAGCATAAAATACAATATAAATATAACAGTCTTTCAACCGTATAAAGCGAATAATGGCAACCAGTGTGAAGGTTATGGTCTTTTCTACGTTCCGGGCAACCTAGGCTACACCCTAGGGCGTTGCTCCAACAGATTGAATAGTTAGGGCCTTAGAAGTCAATGACCGAAGCACAAAATGCAACAAAAATACAACAGTTTTTCCATCATAGAACAGGAATAATTGCAACTAGTTTGAAAGTGATGGTCATTTCTACGTTCCGGGCAACCTCGGCTTCACTCTAGGGCGTTGCTCCACCAGATCGAATAGTTAGGGCCTAAGAAGTGAACGCCAGAAGAATAAAACACAATATAAGTACAACAGTTTTTCCATTGTATAAAATGAATAATTGCAAACATTGTGAAATTAATGGTCATTTCTACGTTCCGGGTAACCTAGGCTTCACTCTAGGGCATTGTTCCACCAGACCGAACAGTTAGGGCCTAAGATGGCAACGCCAGTAGCATAAAATACAATATAAATATAACAGCTTTTCCGTCGTGTAAAACGAATAATTGCTACCGGTGTGAAAGTTAACGTCATTTCTACTTTCCGGGCAACCTAGGCTTCACCCTAGGGCGTTGCTCCAACAGATTGAATAGTTAGGGCCTTAGAAGTCAGCGCCCGATGCATAAAATACAAAATAAATAGAACAGTTTTTCCATCGTGTAAAACGAATAATTGCTACCGGTATGAAAGTTATGGTCATTTCTATGTTCCGGTCAACCTAGGCTTCACCATAGGGCGTTGTTCCAGCAGATCGAATAGTTAGGGCCTAAGAAGTGAACGCCAGAAGCATAAAATACAATATAAATCCAACAGTTTTTCCATCATATAAAACGTATAATTGCAACCAGTATGAACGTGATGGTCATTTCTACGTACCGGGCAACCTAGGCTTCGCTCTAGGCCGTTGCTCCACCAGATCGAAATGTGAGGGCCTAAGAAGTCAACGCCCGAAGCATAAAATACGATATAAATACAACAGCTTTTCCATCATATTAAATGAATAATTGCAACCAGTGTGGAAGTTATGGTCACTTCTACGTTCCGGGCAACCTAGGCTTCACTTTAGGGCGTTGCTCCACCAGATCAAATAGTTAGGGCCTAAGAAGTCAACGCCAGAAGCATAAAATACAACATAAATACAACAGACTTTCCATCGTATATAATGTATATTTGCAAACAGTGTGAAAGTAATGGTCATTTCTACGTACCGGGCAATCTAGGCTTCACTCTAGGGCGTTGCACCTCCAGATCAATCAGCTAGGGCCTTAGAAGTCAACGCCCGGAGCATAAAATGCAAAATAAATAGAACAGTTTTTCCATTGTATAAAACGAATAATTGCTACCAGTGTAAAAGTTATGGTCATTTCTACGTTCCGGGCAACCTAGGCTTCACCCTAGGGCGTTGTTTTACCAGATCGAATAGTTAGGGCCTAAGAAGTGAACGCCAGCAGCATAAAATACAATATAAATACAACAGTTCTTCCATCATATAAAACGAATAATTGCAGCCAGTATGAAAGTTATGGTCATTTCTACGTTCCGGGCATCCTAGGCTTCAGTCTATGGCGTTCTTCCACCACATCGAATAGCTGCGGCCTCAGAAGTCAACGCCTGAAGCATAAGATACAATAAAAATACAACAGTCTTTCCATCCTATAACAGGAATAATTGCAACCCGTGTGAAAGTGATGGTCATTTGTACGTTCCAGGCAACCTAGGCTTCACTCTAGGGCGTTGTTCCACCAGATCGAATTGTTAGGGCCTAAGAAGTCAACGCCAGAAGCATAAGATACAATATAAATATAACAGTCTTTCCATCGAATAGAACGAATAATAGCATCCAGTGTGAAAGTTATGGTCATTTCTACGTTCCTGGCAACCTAGGCTTCACTCTAGGGCGTTGCTCCACCAGATCAAACAGTTAGGGCCTTAGAAGTCAACGCCCGAAGCATAAAATACAAAATAAATACAACAGTTTTTCCATCGTATAAAACGAATAATAGCAACCAGTGTCAAAGTTATGGTCATTTCTACGTTCCGGGCAACCTAGGCTTCACCCCAGGGCGTTGTTCCACCATATCGAATAGTTAGGGCCTCAGAAGTGAACGCCAGCAGCATAAAATACAATATAAATACAACAGTTCTTCCATCATATAAAACGAATGATTGCAACCAGTATGAAAGTTATGGTCATTTCTACGTTCCGGGCAATCTAGGCTTCACTCTAGGGCGTTGCACCTCCAGATCAATCAGCTAGGGCCTTAGAAGTCAACGCCCGGAGCATAAAATGCAAAATGAATAGAACAGTTTTTCCATTGTATAAAACGAATACATGCAAGCAGTGTAATAGTTATGGTCATTTCTACGTTCCGGGCAACCTAGGCTTCACCCTAGGGCGTTGTTCCACCAGATCGAATAGTTAGGGCCTAAGAAGTGAACGCCAGAAGCATAAAATACAATATAAATACAACAGTTTTTCCATCATATAAAACGAATAATTGCAACCAGTATGAAAGTGATGGTCATTTCTACGTACCGGGCAACCTAGGCTTCGCTCTAGGCTGTTGCTCCGCCAGATTGAATAGTTAGGGCCTTAGAAGTCAACGCCCGAAGCATAAAATATAAAATAACTAGAATAGTTTTTCCATCGTATAAAACGAATAATTGCAACCAGTGTGAAAGTAATGGTCATTTCTACAGTCCGAACAACCTAGGCTACACTCTAGGGCGTTGCTCCACCAGATCGAAATGTTAGGGCCCAAGAAGTCAACGCCCGAAGCATAAAATACGATATAAATACAACAGCTTTTCCATCATATTAAATGAATAATTGCAAACAGTGTGAAAGAAGTGGTCATTTCTACGTTCCGAGCAACCTAGGCTTCACTCTAGGGCGGTGCTCCACCATATCGAATAGCTACGGCCTTAGAAGCCTACGCCTGAGGCACAAAGTACAATAAAAATACAACAGTCTTTTCATGGTATAACAGGAATAATTGCAACAAGCGTGAAAGTAATGATCATTTCGGCGTTTCGGGCATCCTAGACTTAACTCTGAGGCATTGCTCCACCAGATCGAATACTTAGGGCCTAAGAAGCCAACGCCAGAAGCATAAAATACAATATAAATGCAACAGCATTGCCATCGTATAAAATGAATAATTGCAAACAGTGTGAAAGGTATGTACATTTCTACGTTCCGGGCAACCTAGGCTTCACTCTATGGAGTTCATCCAACACATCGAATAGCTACAGCCTCAGAAGTCGACGCCTGAAGTATAAAATACAATAAAAATACAACCGTCTTTCCATCCTATAACAGGAATAATGGCAACCCGTGTGAAAGTGATGGTCATTTCTACGTTCCAGGCAACCTAGGCTTCACTCTAGGGCGTTGTTCCACCAGATCGAATGGTTAGGGCCTAAGAAGTCAACGCCAGAAGCATAAAATACAATATAAATATAACAGTTTTTCCATCGTATAAAACGAATAATAGCAGCCAGCGTGAAAGTTATGGTCATTTCTACGTTCCGGGCAACCTAGGCTTCACTCTAGGGAGTTGCTCCACCAGATCAAACAGTTAGGGCCTTAGAAGCCAACGCCCGAAGCATTAAATACAAGATAAATATAACAGTTTTTCCATCGTATAAAACGAATAATGGCAACCCGTGTGAAAGTGATGGTCATTTCTACGTTCCAGGCAACCTAGGCTTCACTCTAGGACGTTGCTCCACCAGATCGAATAGTTAGGGCATAAGAAGTCAACGCCAGAAGCATAAAATAGAATATTAGTATAACAGTTTTTCCATCGTATAAAACGTATAATAGCAACATGTGTGAAAGTTATGATCATTTCTACGTTCCGGGCAACCTAGGCTTCACTTTAGGGCGTTGCTCCACCAGATCAAACAGTTAGGGCCTTAGATGTCAACGCCAGAAGCATAAAATGCAACATAAATACAACAGATTTTCCATCGTATATAATGTATATTTGCAAACAGTGTGAAGGTAATGGACATTTCTACGTACCGGGCAACCTAGGCCCCACTCTAGGGCGTTGCTCCACCAAATCGAATAGCTAGGGCCTTAGAAGTCAACGCCGGAAGCATAAAATACAATATAGATGCAAAAGTTTTTCCATCGTATAACAGGAATAACTGCAAACAGTATGAAAGTACTGGTCATTTCTACGTTCCGGGTAACCTAGGCTTCACTTTAGGGCGTTGCTCCACCAGACCAAATAGTTAGGGCCCAAGGAGTCAACGCCAGAAACATAAAATGCAACATAAAGACAACAGATTTTCCATCGTATATAATGTATATTTGCAAACAGTGTGAAAGTAATGGACATTTCTACGAACCGGGCAACCTAGGCCCCACTCTAGGGCGTTGCTCCACCAAATCGAATAGCTAGGGCCTTAGAAGTCAACGCCAGAAGCATAAAATACGATATAAATACAACAGCTTTTCCATCGTATAAGTGGAATAATTGCAAACAGTGTGAAAGTAATGGTCATTTCTACGTTCCGGGCAACCTAGGCTTCACTCTAGGTCGTTGCTCCAACCGATCGAATAGGTAGGGCCATAGAAGTCAGCGCCCAAGCATAAAATACAATAAATATACAAGAGTCTTTCCATCGTATAACCGGAATAATTGCAACCAGTGTGAAAGTGATGGTCATTTCTACGTTCCGGGCAGCCTAGGCTTCACTCTAGGATGTTGCTCCACCAGCCCGAATAGTTAGGGCCTTATAAGTCGAGACCCGAAGCATAAAATACAAAATAAATTGAACAGCTTTTCCATCGTATAACAGGAATAATTGCAAGCAGTTTGAAGGTAATGGTATGTGCTACGTTCCGGTCAACCTACGCTTCACTCTACGGCGGTGCTCCACCAGATCGAATAATTAGGGCCCAAGAAGTAAACGCCAGAAGCATAAAATACAATATAAATACAACAGCTTTTCTATCGTATATAATGTATATTTGCAAACAGTGTGATCGTAATGGTCATTGCTACGTTCCGGGCAACCTAGGCTTCACTCTAGGGCGTTGTTCCACCAGATCGAATAGTTAGGGCCTAAGAAGTCAACGCCAGAAGAATAAAATACAATATAAGTATAACAGTCTTTCCATCGTATAATATGAATAATTGCAAACATTGTGAAAGTACTGGTCATTTCTACGTTCCGGATAACCTAGGCTTAACTCTAGGGCGTTGCTCCACCAGATCGAATAGCTAGGGATTTAGAAATCAACGCCAGAAGAATAAAATACAATATAAGTACAACAGTTTTTCCATCGTATAAAACGAATAATTGCAAACATTGTGAAAGTAATCGTCATTTCTACGTTCCGGGGAACCTAGGCGTCACACTAGGGCGTCGCTCCACCACATCTAATAGCTACGGCCTTACAAGTCAACGTCAGAAGCATAAAATACAATATAAATACAACAGCTTTTCCATCGTATAAAACGAATAATTACAACCAGTGTGAAAGTAATGGTCATTTCTAGGTTCCGGGCAACCTAGGCTTCACTCTAGGGCGTTGCTCCACCACATCGAATAGCTACGGCCTTAAAATACAACGGCAGAAGCATAAAATACATAATAAATACAACAGTTTTTCCATCGTATAAAACGAATAATTGCAACCAGTGTGAAGATAATGTTCCTTTCTACTTTCCGGGCACCCTAGGCTTCACTCTATGGCGCTGCTCCACCAGATCGAATAGTTAAGGCCTAGGAAGTCAACGCCATAAGCACCAAATACAAAATGAATACAACAGTTTTTCCATCGTATAAAACGAATAATTGCAGCCAGTGTGAAAGTAACGGTCATTTCAACGTTCCGGGCAACCTAGGCTTCACTCTAGGGCATTGCTCCACCTGATGGAATAGTTTGTGCCTTAGAAGTCAACGCCAGAAGCATAAAATACGATATAAATACGACAGCTTTTCCATCGTATAACAGGAATAATTGCAACCAGTGTGAAAGTTATGGTTATTTCTACGTTCCGGGCAACCTAGGCATCACCCCAGCGCGTTGTCCCACCAGATCGAATAGTTAGGGCCTAAGAACTGAACGCCAGCAGCATAAAATACAATATAAATACAACAGTTTTTCCATCATATAAAACGAATAATTGCCACCAGTGTGAAAGTTATGGTCATTTCTACGTTCCGGGCAACCTAGGCTTCACTCTATGGCGTTCTTCCACCACATCGAATAGCTACGGCCTCAGAAGTCAACGCCTGAAGCATAAAATACAATAAAAATACAACAGTCTTTCCATCCTATAACAGGAATAATTGCAACCCGTGTGAAAGTGATGGTCATTTGTACGTTCCAGGCAACCTAGGCTTCACTCTAGGGCGTTGTTCCACCAGATCGAACAGCTAGGGCCTAAGAAGGCAAAGCCAGAAGCATAAAATACAATATAAATATAACAGTTTCTCCATCGTATAAAACGAATAATAGCGACCAGTGTGAAAGTTATGGTCATTTCTATGTTCCCGGCAACCTAGGCTTTACCCCAAGGCGTTGTTCCACCAGATCGAATAGTTAGGGCCTGAGAAGTGAACGCCAGAAGCATAAAATACAATATAAATACAACAGTTTTTCCATCATATAAAACGAATAATTGCAACCCGTATGAAAGCTATGGTAATTTCTACTTTACGGGCATCCTAGGCTACACCCTAGGGCGTTGCTCCTACACATTGAATAGTTAGGGCCTTAGAAGTCATTGCCCGAAGCATAAAATGCAATAAAAATACAACAGTTTTTCCATCATATAACAGGAATATTTGCAACCAGTTTGAAAGTGATGGTAATTTCTACGTTCCGGGCAACCTAGGCTTCACACTAGGGCGTTGCTCCTCCATATCAATCAGTTAGGGCCTCAGAAGTCAACGCCCGAAGCATAAAATACTAAATAAATAGAACAGTTTTTCCATTGTATAAAACGAATAATTGCTACCAGTGTAAAAGGTATGGTCAGTTCTCCGTTCCGGGCAACCTAGGCCTCACTCTAGGTCGTTGTTCCACCAGATCGAATTGTTAGGGCCTAAGAAGTCAACGCCAGAAGCATAAGATACAATATAAATACAACAGCTTTTCCATCGTATAAAACGAATAATAGCAACCAGTGTGAAAGTTATGGTCATTTCTACATTCCGATCAACCTAGGCTTCACTCTAGGGCGTTGCTCCACCAGATCGAATAGTTAGGTCCTTAGAAGTCAACGCCAGAAGCATAAAATACGATATAAATACAACAGCTTTTCCATCGTATAAAAGGAATAATTGCAAACAGTGTGAAAGTAATGGTCATTTCTACGTTCCGGGCAACCTAGGCTCCACTCTACGGCGTTGTTCCACCAGATCGAATAGTTAGGGCCTAAGAAGTCAACACCAGAAGCATAAAATGCAATATAAATACAACAGCATTGCCATCGTATATAATGTATATTTGCAAACAGTGTGAAAGTAATGGACATTTCTACGTACCGGGCAACCTAGGCCCCATTCTAGGGCGTTGCTCCACCAAACCGAATAGCTAGCGCCTTAGAAGTCAACGCCATAAGCATAAAATACAATAAAGATGCAACAGTTTTTCCATCGTATAACAGGTATAACTGCAAACAGTGTGAACGTACTGGTCATTTCAACGTTCCGGGCAATCTAGGCTTCACTCTAGGGCGTTGCTACTCCAGACCAATCAGTTAGGGCCTTAGAAGTCAACGCCCGAAGCATAAAATACAATATAAGTAAAACAGTTTTTGCATCGTATAAAACGAATAATTGCTGCCAATGTGAAAGTTATGGTCATTTCCACGTTCCGCGCAACCTAGGCTTCACTCTAGGGCGTTGCTCCACCATATCGAATAGTTAGGGCCTTAGAACTCAACGCCCGTGGCTTAAAATACAAAATAAATAAAACAGTTTTTCCATCGTATAAAACGAGTAATTGCTACCAGTGTGCAATTAATGGTCATTTCAACGTTCCGGGCAATCTAGGCTTCACCCTAGGGCGTTGTTCCATCAGATGGAATAGTTAGGGACTAAGAAGTCAACGCCAGAAGCATAAAATACGATATAGATACAACAGCATTTCCATCGTATAAAACGAATAATTGCAACCAGTGTGAAAGTTATGGTCATTTCTACGTTCCGGTCAACCTAGGCTTCACCCTAGGGCGTTGCTCCTCCAGATCAATCAGTTAGGGCCTTAGAAGTAAACGCCCGAAGCATAAAATGCAAAATAAATAGAACAGTTTTTCCATTGTATAAAACGAATAATTGCTACCAGTGTAAAAGTTATGGTCATTTCTACGTTCCGGAAAACCTAGGCTTCACCCTAGGTCGTTCTTCCACCAGATCGAATAGTTAGGGCCTTAGAAGTCAACGCCCGAAGCATAAAATACAAAATAAATAAAACAGTTTTTCCATCGTATAAAACGAATAATTGCTACCAGTGTGAAAGTTATGGTCATTTCTACGTTCCGGGCAACCTAGGCTTCACCCTAGGGCGTTGTTCCACCAGAGCGAGTAGTTAGGGCCTAAGAAGTGAACGCCAGAAGCATAAAATACAATATAAATACAACAGTTTTTCCATCATATAAAACGAATAATTGCAACCAGTGTAAAAGTTGTGGTCATTTCTACGTTCCGGACAACCTAGGCTTCAGCCTAGGGCGTTGTTCCACCAGATCGAATAGTTAGGGCCTAAGAAGTGAACGCCAGAAGCATAAAATACAATATAAATACACAGTTTTTCCATCATATAAAACGGATGATAGCAACCAGTGTGGAAGTTATGGTCACTTCTACGTTCCGCGCAACCTAGGCTTCACTTTAGGGCGTTGCTCCACCAAATCGAATAGCTAGGGCCTTAGAAGTCAACGCCAGAAGCATAAAATGCAATAAAGACGCAAAGGTTTTTCCATCGTATAAAATGAATAATTGCAACCAGTGTGAAATTCATGGTCATTTCTACATTTCGAGCAACCTAGGTTTCACTCTAGGGCGTTGATCCACCTGATCGAATAGTTAGAGCCTTAGAAGTCAACGCCAGAAGCATAAAATACAATAAAGATGCAACAGTTTTTCCATCGTATAACAGGAATAACTGCAAACACTGTCAAAGTACTGGACATTTCTACGTTCCGGGTAACCTAGGTTTCACTTTAGGGCGTTGCTCCACCAGATCAAATAGCTTGGGACTTAGAACTCAACGCCATAAGTATAAAATACAATATAAATATAACAGTTTTTCCATCGTATAAGACGAATATTGGCAACCAGTGTGAAATTTATGGTCATTTCAACGTTCCGGGCAATCTAGGCTTCACTCTAGGGCGTTGCTCCTCCAGATCAATCAGTTAGGGCCTTAGAAGTCAACGCCCGAAGCATAAAATGCAAAATAAATAGAACAGCTTTTCCATTGTATAAAACGAATAAATGCTAGCAGTGTAAAAGTTATGGTCAGTTCTACGTTCCGGGCAACCTAGGCTTCACCCTAGGGCGTTGTTCCACCAGATCGAATAGTTAGGGCCTAAGAAGTGAACGCCAGAAGCATAAAACACAGTATAAATACAACAGTTTATCCATCATATAAAACGAATGATAGCAACCAGTGTGAAAGTTATGGTCATTTCTACGTTCCGGGCAACCTAGGCTTCACTCTAGGCCGTTGGTCCACCAGATCGAATAGTTAGGTCCTAAGAAGTGAACGCCAGAAGCATAAAATACAATATAAATACAACAGTTTTTCCATCATATAAAACGAATGATAGCAACCAGTGTGAAAGTTATCGTCATTTCTACGCTCCGCGCAACCTAGGCTTCACTCTAGGGCGTTGCTCCGCCAGATCCAATAGTTAGGGCCTTAGAAGTCAACGCCCGAAGCATAAAATGCACAATTAATAGAACAGTTTTTCCATTGTATAAAACGAATAAATGCTAGCAGTGTAAAGGTTATGGTCATTTCTACGTTCCGGGCAACCTAGGCTTCACCCTAGGGCGTTGTTCCACCAGAGCGAGTAGTTAGGGCCTAAGAAGTGAACGCCAGAAGCATAAAATACAATATAAATACAACAGTTTTTCCATCATATAAAACGAATAATTGCAACCAGTGTAAAAGTTATGGTCATTTCTACGTTCCGCACAACCTAGGCTTCACTCTAGGCCGTTGGTCCACCAGATCGAATAGTTAGGGCCTAAGAAGTGAACGCCAGAAGCATAAAATACAATATAAATACACAGTTTTTCCATCATATAAAACGGATGATAGCAACCAGTGTGGAAGTTATGGTCATTTGTACGTTCCGGGCAACCTAGGCTTCACTCTAGGCCGTTGTTCCACCAGATCGAATAGTTAGGGCCTAAGAAGTCAACGCCAGACGCATAAGATACAAAATAAATAGAACAGTTTTTCCATCGTATAGCATGAATAATTGCAACCAGTGTGAAAGTAATGGTCATTAAAACGTTTCGGGCAACCTAGGCTTCACTCTAGGGCGTTGCTCCTCCAGATCGAATAGTTAGGGCCTGAGAAGTCAGCGACAGAAGCATAAAATACAATATAAATACAACAGTTTTTCCATCGTATAAAAAGAATAATTGTAACCAGTGTGAAAGTAATGGTCATTTCTACGTTTCTGGCAACATACGCTTCACTCTTGAACGTTGCCCCACGGGATCGAATATCGAGGACCTTAGAAGTCAACGCCAGAAACATAAAATGCAAAATAAATACAACAGCTTTTCCATTGTATAAAACGAATAAATGCTAGTAGTGTAAAAGTTATGGCCATTTCTACGTTCCGGGCAACCTAGGCTTCGCCCTAGGGCGTTGTTCCACCAGATCGAATAGTTAGGGCCTAAGAAGTGAACGCCAGAAGCATAAAACACAATATAAATACAACAGTTTATCCATCATATAAAACGAATGATAGCAACGAGTGTGAAAGTTATGGTCATTTCTACGTTCCGGGCAACCTAGGCTTCACTCTAGGCCGTTGTTCCACCAGATCGAATAGTTAGGGCCTAAGAAGTGAACGCCAGAAGCATAAAATACAATATAAATACAACAGTTTTTCCATCATATAAAACGAATGATAGCAACCAGTGTGAAAGTTATGGTCATTTCTACGTGCCGGGCAACCTAGGCTTCACTCTAGGGCTTTGCTCCACCTCATCGAATAGTTAGGGCCTTAGAAGTCAACGCCCGAAGCATAAAATACAATATAAATATAACAGTTTTTCCATCGTATAAAACGAATAAAAGAAACCAGTGTGAAAGTTATAGTCATTTCTACGTTCCGGGCAACCTAGGCTTCAGTCCAGGGCGTTCTCCACCAGATCAAACAGTTAGGGCCTTAGAAGTCAACGCCCGAAGCATAAAATACAAAATAAATAGAACGGTTTTTCCATTGTATAAAACGAATAAATGCTACCAGTGTAAAAGTTATGGTCTTTTCTACGTTCCGGGCAACCTAGGCTTCAATCTAGGGCGTTGCTCCACCAGATCGAATAGTTAGGGCCTTAGAAGTCAACGCCCGAAGCATAAAATACAAAATAAATGAAACAGTTTTTCCACCGTATAAAACGAATAATTGCTACCAGTGTGAAAGTTATGGTCATTTCTACGTTCCGCGCAACTTAGGCTTCACTCTAGGGCGTTGCTCCACCAGATCGAATAGTTAGGGCCTTAGAAGTCAACGCCCGAAGCATAAAATACAAAATAAATAAAACAGTTTTTCCATCGTATAAAACGAATAATTGCAACCAGTGTGAAATGAATGGTCATTTCTACGTTCCGGGCAACCTTGGCTTCACGCTAGGGCGGTGCTCCACCAGATCAAATAGTTAGGGCCTAAGAAGTCAACGCCAGGAGCATAAAATACAACATAAATACAACAGACTTTCCATCGTATATAATGTATATTTGCAAACAGTGTGAACGTAATGGTTATTTCTGCGTACCGGGCAACCTAGTCTCCACTCTAGGGCGTTGCTCCACCAAATCGAATAGCTAGGGCCTTAGAAGTCAACGCCAGAAGCATAAAATATAAAATAAATAGAACAGTTTTTCCATCGTATAAAACGAATAATTGCTACCAGTGTGAAAGTTATGGTTATTTCTACTTTCCGGGCAACCTAGGCTTCACCCTATGGCGTTGTTCCACCAGATGGAATAGTTAGGGCCTAAGAAGTCAACGCCAGAAGCATAAAATACGATATAAATACAACAGCTTTTCCATCGAATAAAACGAATAATTGCAACCAGTGTGAAAGTTATGGTCATTTCTACGTTCCGGGCAACCTAGGCTTCACCCAATGGCGTTGCTCCAACAGATTGAATAGTTAGGTCCTTAGAAGTCAATGCCGGAAGCATAAAATGCAATAAATATACAACAGCATTGCCATCGTATAAAATGAATAATTGCAAACAGTGTGAAAGATATGGACATTTCTACGTTCCGGGCAACCTAGGCTTCACTCTATGGCGTTCATCCACAACATCGAATAGCTACGGCCTCAGAAGTCAACGCGTGAAGCATAAAATACAATAAAAATACAACAGTCTTTCCATCCTATAACAGGAATAATTGCAACCCGTGTGAAAGTGATAGTCATTTCTACGTTCCAGGCAACCTAGGCTTCACTCTAGGGTGTTGTTCCACCAGATTGAATAGTTAGGGCCTAAGAAGTCAACGCCAGAAGCATAAAATACAATATAAATATAACAGTTTTTCCATCGTATAAAACGAATAATAGCAACCAGTGTGAAAGTTATGGTCATTTCTACGTTCCGGATAACCTAGGCTTCACCCTAGGGCGTTCTTCCACCAGATCGAATAGTTAGGGCCTAAGAAGTGAACGCCAGAAGCATAAAATACAATATAAATAGAAGAGCTTTTCCATCATATAAAACGAATAATTGCAACCAGTATGAAAGTGATGGTCATTTCTACGTACCGGGCAACCTAGGCTTCACTCTAGGGCGTTGCTCCACCAGATCGAATAGTTAGGGTCTTAGAAGTCAACGCCCGAAGCATAAAACATAAAATAAATAGAACAGTTTTTCCATCGTATAAAACAAATAATTGCTACCAGTGTGAAAGTTATGGTTATTTCTACTTTCCGGGCAACCTAGGCTTCACCCTATGGCGTTGTTCCACCAGATGGAATAGTTAGGGCCTAAGAAGTCAACGCCAGAAGCATAAAATACGATATAAATACAACAGCTTTTCCATCGTATAAGACGAATAATTGCAACCAGTTTGAAAGTGATGGTCATTTCTACGTACCGGGCAACCTAGGCTTCACTCTAGGGCTTTGCTCCACCTGATCGAATAGTTAGGGCCTTAGAAGTCAACGCCCGAAGCATAAAATACAAAATAAATAGAACAGTTTTTCCATCGTATAAAACGAATAATTGCTACCAGTGTGAAAGTTATGGTCATTTCTACTTTCCGGGCAACCTACGCTTCACCCTAGGGCGTTGTTCCACCAGATGGAATAGTTAGGGCCTTAGAAGTCAACGCCCGAAGCATAAAATACAAAATAAATAGAACGGTTTTTCCATTGTATAAAACGAATAAATGCTACCAGTGTAAAAGTTGGGGTCTTTTCTACGTTCCGGGCAACCTAGGCTTCAATCTAGGGCGTTGCTCCACCAGATCGAATAGTTAGGGCCTTAGAAGTCAACGCCCGAAGCATAAAATACAAAATAAATGAAACAGTTTTTCCATCGTATAAAACGAATAATTGCTACCAGTGTGAAAGTTATGGTCATTTCTACGTTCCGCGCAACCTAGGCTTCACTCGAGGGCGTTGTTCCACCAGATCGAATAGTTAGGGCCTTAGAAGACAATGCCCGAAGCATAAAATACAAAATAAGTAAAACAGTTTTTCCATCGTATAAAACGAATAATTGCTACCAGTGTGAAATGAATGGTCATTTCTACGTTCCGGGCAACCTAGTCTCCACTCTAGGGCGTTGCTCCACCAAACCGAATAGCTAGGGCCTTAGAAGTCAACGCCAGAAGCATAAAATATAAAATAATTAGAACAGTTTTTTCATCGTATAAAACGAATAATTGCTACCAGTGTGAAAGTTATGGTTATTTCTACTTTCCGGGCAACCTAGGCTTCATCCTATGGCGTTGTTCCACCAGATGGAATAGTTAGGGCCTAAGAAGTCAACGCCAGAAGCATAAAATACGATATAAATACAACAGCTTTTCCATCGTATAAGACGAATAATTGCAACCAGTTTGAAAGTGATGGTCATTTCGTCGTACCGGGCAACCTAGGCTTCACTCTAGGGCGTTGCTCCACCTGATCGAATAGTTAGGGCCTTAGAAGTCAACGCCCGAAGCATAAAATACGATATAAATACAACAGCTTTTCCATCGTATAAAACGAATAATTGCAACCAGTATGAAATTTATGGTCATTTCTACGTTCCGGGCAACCTAGGCTTCACCCAATGGCGTTGCTCCAACAGATTGAATAGTTAGGTCCTTAGAAGTCAATGCCCGAAGCATAAAATGCAATAAATATACAACAGCATTGCCATCGTATAAAATGAATAATTGCAAACAGTGTGAAAGATATGGACATTTCTACGTTCCTGGCAACCTAGGCTTCACTCTATGGCGTTCATCCACCACATCGAATAGCTACGGCCTCAGAAGTCAACGCGTGAAGCATAAAATACAATAAAAATACAACAGTCTTTCCATCCTATAACAGGAATAATTGCCATCCGTGTGAAAGTGATGGTCATTTCTACGTTCCAGGCAACCTAGGCTTCACTCTAGGGTGTTGTTCCACCAGATCGAATAGTTAGGGCCTAAGAAGTCAACGCCAGAAGCATAAAATACAATATAAATATAACAGTTTTTCCATCGTATAAAATGAATAATTGCAAACAGTGTGAAAGTAATGGTCATTTGTACGTTCCGGGCAACCTAGGCTTCACTCTAGGGCGTTGCTCCACCAGATCGAATAGTTGAGGGCCTTAGAAGTCAACGCCTGAAGTATAAAATACAATAAAAATACAACAGTCTTTCCATCCTATAACAGGAATAATTGCAACCCGTGTGAAAGTGATGGTCATTTCTACGTTCCAGGCAACCTAGGCTTCACTCTAGGGCGTTGTTGCACCAGATCGAATGGTTTGGGCCTTAGAAGTCAACGCCCGAAGCATAAAATACAAAATAAATAAAACAGTTTTTCCATCGTATAAAACGAATAATTGCTACCAGTGTGAAATGAATGGTCATTTCTACGTTCCGGGCAACCTAGGCTTCACGCTAGGGCGGTGCTCCACCAGATCAAATAGTTAGGGCCTAAGAAGTCAACGCCAGGAGCATAAAATACATCATAAATACAACAGACTTTCCATCGTATATAATGTATATTTGCAAACAGTGTGAAAGTAATGGTCATTTCTACGTACCGGGCAACCTAGGCTCCACTGTAGGGCGTTGCTCCACCAAATCGAATAGCTAGGGCCTTAGAAGTCAACGCCAGAAGCATAAAATATAAAATAAATAGAACAGTTTTTCCATCGTATAAAACGAATAATTGCTACCAGTGTGAAAGTTATGGTTATTTCTACTTTCCGGGCAACCTAGGCTTCACTCTAGGGCGTTGCTCCACCAGATCAAACAGTTAGGGCCTTAGATGTCAACGCCAGAAGCATAAAATACAATAAAGGTGCAACAGTTTTTCCATCGTATAACAGGAATAACTGCAACCAGTGTGAAAGTACTGGTCATTTCTACGTTCCGGGTAGCCTAGGTTTCACTCTAGGGCGTTGCTCCACGAGATCGAAAAGCTAGGGACTTAGAATTCAACGCCAGAAGAATAAAATACAATATAAGTACAACAGTTTTTCCATCGTATAAAATGAATATTTGCATACATTGTGAAAGTAATGGTCATTTCTACGTTCCGAGCAACCTATGCGACACTCCAGAGCGTTGCTCCACCACATCTAATAGCTACGGCCTTAAAAGTCAACGCCAGAAGAATAAAATGCAATATAAATACAACTGCATTTCCATCGTATAAAATGAATAATTGCAAGCAGTGTGAAAGTAATGGTCATTTGTACGTTCCGGGAAACCTAGGCTTCACTCTAGGGCGTTGCTCCACCAGATCTAATAGTTGAGGGCCTTAGAAGTCAACGCCAGTAGCATAAAGTACGATATAAATACAACAGCCTTTCCATCGTATAAAACGAATAATAGCAACCAGTGTGAAGGTTATGGTCATTTCTACGATCCGGGCAACCTAGGCTTCACTCCAGGGCGTTGCTCCACCAGATCAAACAGTTAGGGCGTTAGAAGTCAACGCCCGAAGCATAAAATACAAAATAAATAGAACGGTTTTTCCATTGTATAAAACGAATAAATGCTACCAGTGTAAAAGTTATGGTCTTTTCTACGTTCCGGGCAACCTAGGCTTCACCCTAGGGCGTTGTTCCACCAGATCGAATAGTTAGGGCCTAAGAAGTGAACGCCTGAAGCATAAAATACAATATAAATACAACAGTTTTTCCATCGTATAAAACGAATAATTGCAACCAGTATGAAACTTATGGTCATTTCTACTTTCCGGGCAACCTAGGCTTCACTCTATGGCGTTCTACCACCACATCGAATAGCTACGGCCACAGAAGTCAACGCCTGAAGTATAAAATACAATAAAAATACAACAGTCTTTCCATCCTATAACAGGAATAATTGCAACCCCTGTGAAAGTGATGGTCATTTCTACGTTCCAGGCAACCTAGGCTTCACTCTAGGGCGTTGTTGCACCAGATCGAATAGTTCGGGCCAAAGAAGTCAACGCCAGAAGCATAAAATACAATATAAATATAACAGTTTTTCCATCGTATAAAACGAATAATAGAAACCAGTGTGAAAGTTATGGTCATTTCTACGTTCCGGGCAACCTAGGCTTCACTCCAGGGCGTTGCTCCACCAGATGAAACAGTTAGGGCCTTAGAAGTCAACGCCCGAAGCATAAAATACAAAATAAATAGAACGGTTTTTCCATTGTATAAAACGAATAAATGCTACCAGTGTAAAAGTTATGGTCATTTCTACGTTCCGGCAACCTAGGCTTCACCCTAGGGCGTTGTTCCACCAGATGGAATAGTTAGGGCCTACGAAGTCAACGCCCAAAGCATAAAATACAGTAAAAATACAACAGTTTTTCCACCGAATAAAATGAATAATGGCACCCAGTGTGAAAGTTATGGTCAATTCTACGTTCCGGCTAACCTAGGCTTCATTCTAGGATGTTGCTCCACCAGATCGAATAGCTAGGGACTTAGAAGTCAACGCCAGAAGCATAAAATACAATAAAGATGCAACAGTTTTTCCATCGTATAACAGGAATAATTGCAACCAGTGTGAAGGTAATGGTATGTTCTACGTTCCGGACAACCTAGGCTTCACTCTAGGGCGGTGCTCCACCAGGTTAAATAGTTAGGGCCTAAGAAGTCAACGCCGGAAGCATAAAATACAATATATATACAACAGCCTTTCCATCGTATATAATGTATATTTGCAAACAGTGTGAAAGTAATGGTCATTTCTACGTTCCTGGTAACCTAGGCTTCACTCTAGGGCGTTGTTCCACCAGATCGAATAGTTAGGGCCTAAGAAGTCAACGCCAGAAGAATAAAATGCAATATAAGTACAGCAGTTTGCCATCGTATAAAATGAATAATTGCAAACATTGTGAAAGTAATGGTCATTTCTACGTGCCGGGCAACCTAGGCGTCACTCTAGGGCGTTGCTCCACCACAGCTAAAAGCTACGGCCTTAGAAGTCAACGCCAGAAGCATAAAATACAATAAATATGCAACTGATTTTCCATCGTATAGCATGACTAATTGCAACCAGTGCGAAAGTAATGACCATTTCGACGTTTCGGGCATCCTAGGCTTAACTCTGAGGCGTTCCTCCACCAAATCGAAGAGATAGGGCCTTAGAAGTCAACGACAGAAGCATAAAATACCATATAAATACAACAGCTTTGCCATCGTATAAAATGAATTATTGCAAACAGTGTGAAGGTAATGGTCATTTCTACGTTCCGAGCAACCTAGGCTTCAGTGTAGGGGGTTGCACCGCCAGATCACATAGGTAGGGCCTTAGAAGTCAACGCCAGAAGCATAAAATACAAAATAAATAGAACAGTTTTTCCATGTATAAAACGAATAATTGCTACCAGTGTGAAAGTTATGGTCATTTCTTCGTGCCGGGCAACCTAGGCTTCACTCTGGGGCGTTGTTCCACCAGATCGAAAAGTTAGGGCCTAAGAAGTCAACGCCAGAAGCATAAAATACAATATAAATATAACAGTTTTTCCATCGTATAAAACGAATAATAGCAACCAGTGTGAAGGCTATGGTCATTTCTACGTTCCGGGCAACCTAGGCTTCACCCTAGTGCGTTGCTACACCAGATCGAATAGCTAGGGCCTAAGAAGTCTACGCCAGAAGCATAAAATGCAATAAAGATGCAACAGTTTTTCCATCGTATAACAGGAATAATTGCAACCAGTGTGAATGTTATGGACATTTGTACGTTGCGGGCAACCTGGGCTTCACTCTAGGGCGTTGCTCCACCAGATGGAATAGTTAGTGCCTTAGAAGTCAACGCCCAAAGCATAAAATACAAAATAAATAGAACAGATTTTCCATGTATAAAACGAATAATTGATTCCAGTGTGAAAGAGTTGGTCATTTCTACGTTCCGGGCAACCCTGGCTTCACCCTAGTGCGTTGTTCCACCTGATCGAATAGGTAGGGCCATAGAAGTCAACGCCCCAAGTATAAAATACAATAAATATACAAGAGTTTTTCCATCGTTAAACAGGAATTATTGCAACCAGTGTGAAAGTGATGGTCATTTCTACGTTCTGGGCAACCTAGGCTTCACTCTAGGATGTTGCTCCACCAGATCGAATAGCTAGGGACTTAGAAGTCAACGCCAGAAGCATAAAATACAATAAAGATGCAACAGTTTTTCGATCGTATAACAGGAATAATTGCAACCAGTGTGAAGGTAATGGTATGTTCTACGTTCCGGACAACCTAGGCTTCACTCTAGGGCGGTGCTCCACCAGGTTAAATAGTTAGGGCCTAAGAAGTCAACGCCGGAAGCATAAAATACAATATATATACAACAGCCTTTCCATCGTATATAATGTATATTTGCAAACAGTGTGAAAGTAATGGTCATTTCTACGTTCCTGGTAACCTAGGCTTCACTCTAGGGCGTTGTTCCTCCAGATCGAATAGTTAGGGCCTAAGAAGACAACGCCAGAAGAATAAAATGCAATATAAGTACAGCAGTTTGCCATCGTATAAAATGAATAATTGCAAACATTGTGAAAGTAATGGTCATTTCTACGTGCCGGGCAACCTAGGCGTCACTCTAGGGCGTTGCTCCACCACAGCTAAAAGCTACGGCCTTAGAAGTCAACGCCAGAAGCATAAAATACAATAAATATGCAACTGATTTTCCATCGTATAGCATGACTAATTGCAACCAGTGCGAAAGTAATGACCATTTCGACGTTTCGGGCATCCTAGGCTTAACTCTGAGGCGTTCCTCCACCAAATCGAAGAGATAGGGCCTTAGAAGTCAACGACAGAAGCATAAAATACCATATAAATACAACAGCTTTGCCATCGTATAAAATGAATTATTGCAAACAGTGTGAAGGTAATGGTCATTTCTACGTTCCGAGCAACCTAGGCTTCAGTGTAGGGGGTTGCACCGCCAGATCAAATAGGCAGGGCCTTAGAAGTCAACGCCAGAAGCATAAAATACAAAATAAATAGAACAGTTTTTCCATGTATAAAACGAATAATTGCTACCAGTGTGAAGGCTATGGTCATTTCTACGTTCCGGGCAACCTAGGCTTCACCCTAGTGCGTTGCTACACCAGATCGAATAGCTAGGGCCTTAGAAGACATCGCCTGAAGCATACAATACAATAAAAATACAACAGTTTTACCATCGTATAACAGGAATAATTGCAACCAGTGTGAAAGTGATGGTCATTTCTACGATCCGGGTAGCCCAGGTTTCACTCTAGGGCGTTACTCCGCCACATCGAATAGCTACGGCCGTAGAAGTCAACGCCTGAAGCATGAAATGCAATAAAAATGCAACAGTTTTTTCATCGTATAACAGGAATAATTGCAGCAAGCGTGAAGGTAATGGTCTTTTCTACGTTCCGGGCAACCTAGGCAACGCTCTTGGGCGTTGCTCCACCAGATCGGATAGTTAGGGCCTTAGAAGTCAACGCCCGAAACATAAAATGCAATAAAAATACAACAGTTTTTCCATCATATAACAGGAATAAGGCAACCAGTTTGAAAGTGATGGTCATTTCTATGTTCCGGGCACCCTAGGCTTCACTCCAGGGCGTTGGTCCACCAGAGCGAATAGTTAGTGCCTTAGAATTCAACGCCAGAAGCATAAAATACAATATAAATACAACAGTTTTTCCATCGTATAAAACGAATAATTGCAACCAGTATGAAAGTTATGGTCATTTCTACGTTCCGGGCAACCTAGGCTGCACTCTATGGCGTTGTTCCACCAGACCGAGCAGTTAGGGCCTTAGAAGTCGACGCCCGAAGCATAAAACACAATATAAATACAACAGCTTTTCCATCGTATAAAACGAATAATTGCAACCAGTGTGAAAGTTGTGGTCATTTCTACGTTCCGGGCAACCTACGGTTCATTCTAGGGCGTTGCTCCACCACATCGAGTAGCTACGGCCTTAGACGTCAACGCCAGAAGCAGAAAATACAATATAAATGCAACAGTTTTTCCATCGTATAAAACGAATAATTGCAACCAGTGTGAAAGTTATGGTCATTTCTACGTTCCGGGCAACCTAGGCTTCACTCTAGGGCGTTGGTCCACCAGATCGAATAGTTAGGGCCTAAGAAGTCAACACCTGAAGAATAAAATACAATACTAATACAACAGTCTTTCCATCCTATAACAGGAATAATTGCAACCCGTGTGAAAGTAGTGGTCATTTCTACGTTCCGGGCAACCTAGGCTCCACTGTATGGCGTTCTTCCACCGCATCGAATAGCTACGGCCTCAGAAGTCCACGCCTGAAGCATAAAATACAATAAAGATACAACAGTCTTTTCATCGTATAACAGGAATAATTGCAACAAGCGTGAAAGTAATGATCATATCGGCGTTTCGGGCATCCAAGACTTAACTCTGAGGCATTGCTCCACCAAATCGAATAATTAGGGCCTTAGAAGTCAACGCCAGAAGCATGAAATACAATATAAGTACAACATTTTTTCCATCGTATAAAACGAATAATTGCAACCAGTATGAAACTTATGGTCATTTCTACTTTCCGAGCAACATAGGCTTCACCCTAGGGCGTTGCTCCAACAGATTGAATAGTTACGGCCTTAGAAGTCAACGGCCGAAGCATAAAATACAAAATAAATAGAACGGTTTTTCCATTGTATAAAACGAATAATTGCTACCAGTGTAAAAGCTATGGTCATTTCTACGTTCCGGGCAACCTAGGCTTCACCCTAGGGCGTCGTTCCACCAGATCGAATAGTTAGGGCCTAAGGAGTGAACGCCAGAAGCATAAAATACGATAAAGATGCAACAGTTTTTCCATCGTATAAAACGAATAACTGCAAACAGTGTGAAAGTACTGGTCATTTCTACGTTCCGGGTAACCTAGGTTTCACTCTAGGGCGTTGCTCCACCAGATCGAATAGCTAGGGCCTTAGAAGTCAACGCCCGAAGCATAAAATACAAAAAAATAGAACAGTTTTTCCATGTGTAAGACGAATAATTGCTACCAGTGTGAAAGTACTGGTCATTTCTACGTTCCGGGTAACCTAGGCTTCACTCTAGTGCGTTGCTCCACCAGATCGAATAGCTAGGGACTTAGAATTCAACGCCAGAAGGATAAAATACAATATAAGTACAACAGTTTTTCCATCGTATAAAATGAATAATTGCAAACAGTGTGAAAGTACTGCTCATTTCTACGTTCCGGGCAACCTAGGCTTCACTGTAGGGCGTTGCTCCAACAAATCGAATAGTTAGGGCCTTAGAAGTCAACGCCCGAAGCATAAAATACAATAGAAGTACAACAGTTTTTCCATCGTATAAAATGAATGATTGCGAACATTGTGAAAGTAATGGTCATTTCTACGTTCCGGGCAACCTACGCGTCACTCTAGGGCGTTGCTGCTCCGCATCTGATAGCTACGGCCTTAGAGGTTAACGCCGGAAGCATAAAATACAATATAAGTACAACAGCTTTGCCATCGTATAAAATGAATAATTGCAAACAGTGTGAATGTAATGGTCGTTTCTACGTTTCGAGCAACCTAGGCTTCACTCTAGGGCGTTGCTCCACCAGATCGAATGGTTAGGGCCTTAGAAGTCAACGCCAGAAGCATAAAATACAATAAAGATGTAACAGTTTTTCCATCATACAACAGGAATAACTGCAAACAGTGTGAAAGTACTGGTCATTTCTACGTTCCGGGTAACCTAGGTTTCACTCTAGGGCGTTGCTCCACCAGATCGAACAGCTAGGGCCTTAGAAGTCAACGCCCGATGCATAAAATACAAAAAAATAGAACAGTTTTTCCATGTGTAAAACGAATAATTGCTACCAGTGTGAAAGTTATGGTCATTCCTACGTTCCGGGCAACCTAGGCTTTACTCCAGGGTGTTGCTCCACCTGATCGAATAGTTATTGCCTTAGAAATTAACGCCAGACGCATAAAATACAATATAAATAAAACAGTTTTTCCATCGTATAACAGGAATAATTGCAACCAGTATGAAAGTTATGGTCATTTATACGTTCCGGGCAACCTAGGCTGCACTCTATGGCGTTGTTCCACCAGACCGAATAGCTAGGGCCTTAGAAGTCAACGACCGAAGCATAAAATAGAACAAAAATCCAACAGTTTTTCCATCGTATAACAGGAATAAGTGCAAACAGTGTGAAAGTAATGGTCATTTCTAAGTGCCGGGCATCCTAGACTTAACTCTTGGACGTTGCCCCACCAGATCGAACAGCTCGGACCTTAGAAGTCAACGCCACAAGCAGAAAATACAATATAAATACAACAGCTTTTCCATCGTATAAAACGATTAATTGCAACCAGTGTGAAAGTAATGGTCATTTCTACGTTGCGGGCAACCTAGGCTTCACTGTACGGCGTTGTTCCACCAGATCGAATAGTTAGGGCCTAAGAAGTCAACACCTGAAGAATAAAATACAATACTAATACAACAGTCTTTCCATCCTATAACAGGAATAATTGCAACCCGTGTGAAAGTGATGGTCATTTCTACGTTCCAGGCAACCTAGGCTTCACTCTAGGGCGTTGTTCCACAAGATTGAATAGTTAGGGCCTAAGTAGTCAACGCCAGAAGCATAAAATACAATATAAATAGAACAGACTTTCCATTGTAAAAACGAATAATTTCCACCAGTGTGAAAGTTATGGTCATTTCTACGATCCGCGCAACCTGGGCTTTACTCTAGGGCGTTGTTCCACCAGATGGAATAGTTAGGGCCTAAGAGGTCAACGCCAGAAGCATAAAATACGATAAAGATGCAACAGTTTTTCCATCGTATAAAACGAATAATTGCAAACAGTGTGAAAGTAATGGTCATTTCTACGTTCCGGGAAACCTAGGCTTCACTCTACGGCGTTGTTCCACCAGATCGAATAGTTAGGGCCTAAGAAGTCAACGCCAGAAGCATAAAATACGATATAACTACAACAGCTTTTCCATCGTATAGCAGGAATAATTTGCAACCAGTGTGATAGTAGTGGTCATTTGTACGTTCCGGGCAACCCAGGTTTCACTCCAGGGCGTTGCTCCACCAGATCGAATTGTTAGGGCCTAAGAAGTCAACGCCCGAAGCATAAAATACGATATAAATACAACAGCATTTCCATCGTATTAAATGAATAATTGCAAACAGTGTGAAAGTAGTGGTCATTTCTACGTTCCGGGCAACCTAGGCTCCACTGTATGGCGTTCTTCCACCGCATCGAATAGCTACGGCCTCAGAAGTCCACGCCTGAAGCATAAAATACAATAAAGATACAACAGTCTTTTCATCGTATAACAGGAATAATTGCAACAAGCGTGAAAGTAATGATCATATCGACGTTTCGGGCATCCAAGACTTAACTCTGAGGCATTGCTCCACCAAATCGAATAAGTAGGGCCTTAGAAGTCAACGCCAGAAGCATGAAATACAATATAAATACAACATTTTTTCCATCGTATAAAACGAATAATTGCAACCAGTATGAAACTTATGGTCATTTCTACTTTCCGAGCAACATAGGCTTCACCCTAGGGCGTTGCTCCAACAGATTGAATGGTTACGGCCTTAGAAGTCAACGGCCGAAGCATAAAATACAAAATAAATAGAACGGTTTTTCCATTGTATAAAACGAATAATTGCTACCAGTGTAAAAGCTATGGTCATTTCTACGTTCCGGGCAACCTAGGCTTCACCCTAGGGCGTCGTTCCACCAGATCGAATAGTTAGGGCCAAAGAAGTGAACGCCAGAAGCATAAAATACAATATAAATACAACAGTTTTTCCATCGTATAGCAGGAATAATTTGCAACCAGTGTGATAGTAGTGGTCATTTCTACGTTCCGGGCAACCCAGGTTTCACTCCAGGGCGTTGCTCCACCAGATCGGATAGTTACGGCCTAAGACGCCAACGCCAGAAGCATGAAATACGATAAAGATGCAACAGTTTTTCCATCGTATAAAACGAATAATTGCAAACAGTATGAAAGTAATGGTCATTTCTACGTTCCGGGCAACCTAGGCTTCACTCTACGTCGTTGTTCCACCAGATCGAATAGTTAGGGCCTAAGAAGTCAACGCCAGAAGCATAAAATGCGATATAAATACGACAGCTTTTCCATCGTATAAAAGGAATAATTGCAAACAGTGTGAAAGTAATGGTCATTTCTACGTTCCGGGCAACCTAGGTTTCACCCTACGGCGTTTTTCCACCAGATCGAATAGTTAGGGCCTAAGAAGTCAACACCAGAAGAATAAAATACAAAATAAATACAACAGCCTTTACACCGTATAAAACGAATAATTGCAACCTGTGTGAAGGTTATGGTTATATCTACGTTCCGGGCAACCTAGGCTTCACTGTATGGCGTTCATCCACCACATCGAATAGCTACGGCCTCAGAAGTCCACGCCTGAAGCATAAAATACAATAAAAATACAACAGTCTTTTCATCGCATAACAGGAATAATTGCAACAAGCGTGAAAGTAATGATCATTTCGGCGTTTCGGGCATCCTAGACTTAACTCTGAGGCATTGCTCCACCAGATCGAATAATTAGGGCCTGAGAAGTCAACGCCAGAAGCATAAAATACAATATAAATACAACAGTTTTTCCATCGTATAAAACGAATTATTGCAACCAGTATGAAACTTATGGTCATTTCTACTTTCCGAGCAACCTAGGCTTCACCCTAGGGCTTTGCTCCAACAGATTGAATAGTTAGGGCCTTAGAAGTCAACGCCCGAAGCATAAAATACAAAATAAGTAGAACGGTTTTTCCATTGTATAAAACGAATAATTGCTACCAGTTTAAAAGCTATGGTCATTTTTACGTTCCGGGCAACCTAGGCATCACCCTAGGGCGTTGTTCCACCAGATCGAATTGTTAGGGCCTAAGAAGTGAACGCCAGAAGGATAAAATACAATATAAATACAACAGTTTTTCCATCGTATAAACCGAATAATTGCAACCAGTATGAAACTTATAGTCATTTCTACGTTCCGGGCAACCTGGGCTTCACTGTATGGCGTTCTTCCACCACATCGAATAGCTACGGCCTCAGAATTCAACGCCTGAAGTATAAAATACAATAGAAATACAACAGTCTTTCCATTCTATAACAGGAATAATTGCAACCAGTGTGAAAGTTATGGTCTATTCTACATTCCGGGCAACCTAGGCTTCACTGTATGGCGTTCTTCCACCACATCGAATAGCTACGGCCTCAGAAGTCCACGCCTGAAGCATAAAATACAATAAAAATACAACAATCTTTTCATCGTATAACTGGAATAATTGCAACAAGCGTGAAAGTAATGATCATTTCGACGTATCGGGCATCCTAGACTTAACTCTGAGGCATTGGTCCACCAAATCGAATAATTAGGGCCTTAGAAGTCAACGCCAGAAGCATAAAATACAATATAAATACAACAGTTTTTCCATCGTATAAAACGAATAATTGCAACCAGTATGTAACTTATGGTCATTTCTACTTTCCGAGCAACCTAGGCTTCACCCTAGGGCGTCGTTCCACCAGATCGAATAGTTAGGGCCTAAGAAGTGAACGCCAGAAGCATGAAATACAATATAAATACAACAGTTTTTCCATCGTATAGCAGGAATAATTTGCAACCAGTGTGATAGTAGTGGTCATTTCTACGTTCCGGGCAACCCAGGTTTCACTCCAGGGCGTTGCTCCACCATATCGGATAGTTACGGCCTAAGACGTCAACGCCAGAAGAATGAAATACGATAAAGATGCAACAGTTTTTCCATCGTATAAAATGAATAATTGCAAACAGTGAAAGATATGGACATTTCTACGTTCCGGGCTACCTAGGCTTCACCCTATGGCGTTCTTCCGCCACATCGAATAGCAACGGCCTCAGAAGTCAACGCCAGAAGTATAAAATACAATATAAATATAACAGCTTTTCCATCGTATAAAGCGAATAATTGCTACCAGTGTAAAAGTTATAGTCATTTGTACGTTCCGGGCAACCTAGGCTTCATTGTATGGCGTTCTTCCACCACATCGAATAGCTACGGCCTCAGAAGTCAACGCCTGAAGTATAAAATACAATAAAAATACAACAGTCTTTCCATCCTATAACAGGAATAATTGCAACTCGTGTGAAAGTGATGGTCATTTCTACGTTCCAGGCAACCTAGGCTTCACTCCAGGGTGTTGCTCCACCAGATCATACAGTTAGGGCCTTAGAAGTCAACGCCCGAAGCATTAAATACAAAATAAATAGAACAGTTTTTCAATTGTATAAAACGAATAATTGCTACCAGTGTAAAAGTTATGGTCATTTCTACGTTCCGGGCAACCTAGGCTGCACTCTAGGGCGTTGCTCCACCAGATGGAATAGTTAGGGCCTTAGAAGTCAACGCCCGAAGCATAAAATACAAAATAAATAAAACCGTTTTCCCATCGTATAAAATGAATAATTGCTACCAGTGTGAAAGTTATGGTCATTTCTACGTTCCGCGCTACCTGGGCTTTACCCTAGGGCGTTGTTCCACCAGATCGAATAGTTAGGGCCTAAGAAGTGAACGCCAGAAGCATAAAATACAATATAAATACAACAGTTTTTCCATCGTATAAAACGAATAATTGCAACGAGTATGAAACTTATGGTCATTTCTACGTTCCGGGCAACCTAGGTTTCACTCCAGGGCGTTGCTCCACCAGATCGAATAGTTACGGCCTAAGAAGTCAACGCCAGAAGCATAAAATGCAATAAAAATACAATAGTTTTTCCATCGTGTAGCAGGAATAATAATCAACCAGTGTGTTAGTAGTGGTCATTTCTACGTTCCGGGCAACCTAGGTTTCACTCCAGGGCGTTGCTCCACCAGATCGAATAGTTACGGCCTTAGAAGTCAAGGCCCGAAGCATAAAATACAAAATAAATGGAACGGTTTTTCCATTGTATAAAACGAATAAATGCTACCAGTGTAAAAGTTATGGTCATTTCTACGTTCCGGGCAACCTAGGCTTCACCTTAGGGCGTTGTACCACCAGATCGAATAGTTAGGGCCTAAGAAGTGAACGCCAGAAGCATAAAATACAATATAGATTCAACAGTTTTTCCATCGTATAAAACGAATAATTGCAACGAGTATGAAACTTATGGTCATTTCTACGTTCCGGGCAACCTAGGCTTCACTGTATGGCGTTCTTCCACCGCATCGAATAGCTACGGCCTCAGAAGTCAACGCCTGAAGTATAAAATACAATAAAAATACAACAGTATTTCCATCCTATAACAGGAATGATTGCAACCCGTGTGAAAGTGATGGTCATTTCTACGTTCCAGGCAACCTAGGATTCACTCCAGGGCGTTGTTCCACAAGATCGAATAGTTAGGGCCTAAGAAGTCAACGCCAGAAGCATAAAATACAATATAAATAAAACAGTTTCTCCATCGTATAAAACGAATAATAGCAACCAGTGTGAAATTTATGATCATTTCTACGTTCCGGGCAACCTAGGCTTCACCCTTGGGCGTTGCTCCAACAGATTGAATAGTTAGGGCCTAAGAAATCAACGCCAGAAGCATACTATACGGTATAAATATAACAGTTTTCCAATCGTATAAAACGAATAATTACAACCAGTGTTAATGTTATGGTCATTTCTACATTCCGAGCAACCTAGGCTTTACTCTAGGGCGTTGATCCAACAGATTGAATAGTTAGGGCCTTAGCAGTCAACGCCCGAAGCATAAAATACAATATAAATACAACAGTTTTTCCATCATATAACAGGAATAATTGCAACCAGTTTGAAAGTGTTGGTCATTTCTATGTTCCGGGCAACCTAGGCTCCACTCTAGGGCGTTGCTCCACCAGATCGAATAGTTAGGGCCTTAGAAGTCAACGCCAGAAGCATAAAATTCAATAAAGATGCAACAGTTTTTCCATCGTATAACAGGAGTAACTGCAAACAGTATGAAAGTACTGGTCATTTCTACGTTCCGGGTAACCTAGGCTTCACTCTAGGGCGTTGTTCCACCAGATCGAACAGTTAGGGCCTCAGAAGTCAACGCCAGAAGCATAAAATACAAAATAAATAGAACGGTTTTTCCATTGTATAAAACGAATAATTGCTACCAGTGTAAAAGCTATGGTCATTTCTACGTTCCGGGCAACCTAGGCTTCACCCTAGGGCGTTGTTCCACCAGATCGAATAGTTAGGGCCTAAGGAGTGAACGCCAGAAGCATAAAATACGATAAAGATGCAACAGTTTTTCCATCGTATAAAACGAATAATTGCAACCAGTGTGATAGTTATGGTCATTTCTACGTTCCGGGCAACCTATGCTTCACCCTAGGCCGTTTTTCCACCAGATCGAATAGTTAGGGCCTAAGAAGTGAACGCCAGAAGCATAAAATGCAATAAAAATACAGCAGCTTTTCCATCGTATAGCAGGAATAATTTGCAACCAGTGTGATAGTAGTGGTCATTTCTACGTTCCGGGCAACCTAGGTTTCACTCCAGGGCGTTGCTCCACCAGATCGAATAGTTACGGCCTAAGAAGTCAACGTCAGAAGCATAAAATACGATAAAGATGCAACAGTTTTTCCATCGTATAAAATGAATAATTGCAAACAGTGAAAGATATGGACATTTCTACGTTCCGGGCTACCTAGGCTTCACCCTATGGCGTTCTTTCGCCACATCGTATAGCAACGGCCTCAGAAGTCAACGCCAGAAGTATAAAATACAATATAAATATAACAGCTTTTCCATCGTATAAAGCGTATAATTGCTACCAGTGTAAAAGTTATAGTCATTTGTACGTTCCGGGCAACCTAGGCTTCACTGTATGGCGTTCTTCCACCACATCGAATAGCTACGGCCTCAGAAGTCAACGCCTGAAGTATAAAATACAATAAAAATACAACATTCTTTCCATCCTATAACAGGAATAATTGCAACTCGTGTGAAAGTGATGGTCATTTCTACGTTCCAGGCAACCTAGGCTTCACTCCAGGGTGTTGCTCCACCAGATCATACAGTTAGGGCCTTAGAAGTCAACGCCCGAAGCATTAAATACAAAATAAATAGAACAGTTTTTCAATTGTATAAAACGAATAATTGCTACCAGTGTAAAAGTTATGGTCATTTCTACGTTCCGGGCAACCTAGGCTGCACTCTAGGGCGTTGCTCCACCAGATGGAATAGTTAGGGCCTTAGAAGTCAACGACCGAAGCATAAAATACAAAATAAATAAAACCGTTTTTAAATCGTATAAAATGAATAATTGCTACCAGTGTGAAAGTTATGGTCATTTCTACGTTCCGCGCAACCTGGGCTTTACCCTAGGGCGTTGTTCCACCAGATCGAATAGTTAGGGCCTAAGAAGTGAACGCCAGAAGCATAAAATACAATATAAATACAACAGTTTTTCCATCGTATAAAACGAATAATTGCAACGAGTATGAAACTTATGGTCATTTCTACGTTCCGGGCAACCTAGGTTTCACTCCAGGGCGTTGCTCCACCAGATCGAATAGTTACGGCCTAAGAAGTCAACGCCAGAAGCATAAAATGCAATAAAAATACAACAGTTTTTCCATCGTGTAGCAGGAATAATAATCAACCAGTGTGTTAGTAGTGGTCATTTCTACGTTCCGGGCAACCTAGGCTTCACCCTAGGGCGTTGTACCACCAGATCGAATAGTTAGGGCCTAAGAAGTGAACGCCAGAAGCATAAAATACAATATAGATTCAACAGTCTTTCCATCGTATAAAACGAATAATTGCAACGAGTATGAAACTTATGGTCATTTCTACGTTCCGGGCAACCTAGGCTTCACTGTATGGCGTTCTTCCACCGCATCGAATAGCTACGGCCTCAGAAGTCAACGCCTGAAGTATAAAATACAATAAAAATACAACAGTATTTCCATCCTATAACAGGAATGATTGCAACCCGTGTGAAAGTGATGGTCATTTCTACGTTCCAGGCAACCTAGGATTCAGTCCAGGGCGTTGTTCCACAAGATCGAATAGTTAGGGCCTAAGAAGTCAACGCCAGAAGCATAAAATACAATATAAATAAAACAGTTTCTCCATCGTATAAAACGAATAATAGCAACCAGTGTGAAATTTATGATCATTTCTACGTTCCGGGCAACCTAGGCTTCACCCTTGGGCGTTGCTCCAACAGATTGAATAGTTAGGGCCTTAGAAGTCAACGCACGATGCATAAAATACAAAATAATTAGAACAGTTATTCCATCGTGTAAAACGAATAATTGCTACCGGTGTGAAAGTTATGGACATTTCTACGTTCCGGTCAACCTAGGCCTCACTCTAGGGTGTTGTTCCACCAGATTGAATAGTTAGGGCCTAAGAAATCAACGCCAGAAGCATACTATACAGTATAAATATAACAGTTTTCCAATCGTATAAAACGAATAATTACAACCAGTGTTAATGTTATGGTCATTTTTACATTCCGAGCAACCTAGGCATCACTGTAGGGCGTTGCTCCACCAGATCGAATAGTTAGTGCCTTAGAAGTCAACGCCAGAAGCTTAAAATACAATATAAATACAACAGTTTTTCCATCGTATAGAACGAATAATAGCAACCAGTGTGAAAGTTATGGTCATTTCTACTTTCCGGGCAACCTAGGCTTCACCCTCGGGCGTTGCTCCAACAGATTGAATAGTTAGGGCCTTAGAAGTCAACGCCCGAAGCATAAAATACAAAATAAATAAAACCGTTTTCCCATCGTATAAAATGAATAATTGCTACCAGTGTGAAAGTTATGGTCATTTCTACGTTCCGCGCTACCTGGGCTTTACCCTAGGGCGTTGTTCCACCAGATCGAATAGTTAGGGCCTAAGAAGTGAACGCCAGAAGCATAAAATACAATATAAATACAACAGTTTTTCCATCGTATAAAACGAATAATTGCAACGAGTATGAAACTTATGGTCATTTCTACGTTCCGGGCAACCTAGGTTTCACTCCAGGGCGTTGCTCCACCAGATCGAATAGTTACGGCCTAAGAAGTCAACGCCAGAAGCATAAAATGCAATAAAAATACAATAGTTTTTCCATCGTGTAGCAGGAATAATAATCAACCAGTGTGTTAGTAGTGGTCATTTCTACGTTCCGGGCAAGCTAGGTTTCACTCCAGGGCGTTGCTCCACCAGATCGAATAGTTACGGCCTTAGAAGTCAAGGCCCGAAGCATAAAATACAAAATAAATGGAACGGTTTTTCCATTGTATAAAACGAATAAATGCTACCAGTGTAAAAGTTATGGTCATTTCTACGTTCCGGGCAACCTAGGCTTCACCTTAGGGCGTTGTACCACCAGATCGAATAGTTAGGGCCTAAGAAGTGAACGCCAGAAGCATAAAATACAATATAGGTTCAACAGTTTTTCCATCGTATAAAACGAATAATTGCAACGAGTATGAAACTTATGGTCATTTCTACGTTCCGGGCAACCTAGGCTTCACCCTAGGGCGTTGTTCCACCAGATGGAATAGTTTGGGCCTAAGAAGTCAACGCCAGAAGCATAAAATACAATATAAATACAACAGTCCTTCCATCGTATAAAACGAATAATTGCTACCAGTGTGAAAGTGATGGTCATTTCTACGTTCCGGGCAACCTAGGCTTCACCCTAGGGCGTTGTTCCACCAGATGGAATAGTTAGGGCCTAAGAAGTCAACGCCAGAAGCATAAGATACGATATAAATACAACAGTTTTTCCATCTTATAACAGGAATAATTGCAACCAGTTTGAAAGTATTGGTCATTTCTATGTTCCGGGCAACCTAGGCTCCACTCTAGGGCGTTGCTCCACCAGATCGAATAGTTAGGGCCTTAGAAGTCAACGCCAGAAGCATAAAATTCAATAAAGATGCAACAGTTTTTCCATCGTATAACAGGAGTAACTGCAAACAGTATGAAAGTACTGGTCATTTCTACGTTCCGGGTAACCTAGGCTTCACTCTAGGGCGTTGTTCCACCAGATCGAACAGTTAGGGCCTCAGAAGTCAACGCCAGAAGCATAAAATACAAAATAAATAGAACGGTTTTTCCATTGTATAAAACGAATAATTGCTACCAGTGTAAAAGCTATGGTCATTTCTACGTTCCGGGCAACCTAGGCTTCACACTAGGGCGTTGTTCCACCAGATCGAATAGTTAGGGCCTAAGGAGTGAACGCCAGAAGCATAAAATACGATAAAGATGCAACAGTTTTTCCATCGTATAAAACGAATAATTGCAACCAGTGTGATAGTTATGGTCATTTCTACGTTCCGGGCAACCTAGGCTTCACCCTAGGCCGTTGTTCCACCAGATCGAATAGTTAGGGCCTAAGAAGTGAACGCCAGAAGCATAAAATGCAATAAAAATACAGCAGCTTTTCCATCGTATAGCAGGAATAATTTGCAACCAGTGTGATAGTAGTGGTCATTTCTACGTTCCGGGCAACCTAGGTTTCACTCCAGGGCGTTGCTCCACCAGATCGAATAGTTACGGCCTAAGAAGTCAACGTCAGAAGCATAAAATACGATAAAGATGCAACAGTTTTTCCATCGTATAAAATGAATAATTGCAAACAGTGAAAGATATGGACATTTCTACGTTCCGGGCTACCTAGGCTTCACCCTATGGCGTTCTTCCGCCACATCGTATAGCAACGGCCTCAGAAGTCAACGCCAGAAGTATAAAATACAATATAAATATAACAGCTTTTCCATCGTATAAAGCGAATAATTGCTACCAGTGTAAAAGTTATAGTCATTTGTACGTTCCGGGCAACCTAGGCTTCACTGTATGGCGTTCTTCCACCACATCGAATAGCTACGGCCTCAGAAGTCAACGCCTGAAGTATAAAATACAATAAAAATACAACATTCTTTCCATCCTATAACAGGAATAATTGCAACTCGTGTGAAAGTGATGGTCATTTCTACGTTCCAGGCAACCTAGGCTTCACTCCAGGGTGTTGCTCCACCAGATCATACAGTTAGGGCCTTAGAAGTCAACGTCCGAAGCATTAAATACAAAATAAATAGAACAGTTTTTCAATTGTATAAAACGAATAATTGCTACCAGTGTAAAAGTTATGGTCATTTCTACGTTCCGGGCAACCTAGGCTGCACTCTAGGGCGTTGCTCCACCAGATGGAATAGTTAGGGCCTTAGAAGTCAACGCCCGAAGCATAAAATACAAAATAAATAAAACCGTTTTTAAATCGTATAAAATGAATAATTGCTACCAGTGTGAAAGTTATGGTCATTTCTACGTTCCGCGCAACCTGGGCTTTACCCTAGGGCGTTGTTCCACCAGATCGAATAGTTAGGGCCTAAGAAGTGAACGCCAGAAGCATAAAATACAATATAAATACAACAGTTTTTCCATCGTATAAAACGAATAATTGCAACGAGTATGAAACTTATGGTCATTTCTACGTTCCGGGCAACCTAGGTTTCACTCCAGGGCGTTGCTCCACCAGATCGAATAGTTACGGCCTAAGAAGCCAACGCCAGAAGCATAAAATGCAATAAAAATACAACAGTTTTTCCATCGTGTAGCAGGAATAATAATCAACCAGTGTGTTAGTAGTGGTCATTTCTACGTTCCGGGCAACCTAGGCTTCACCCTAGGGCGTTGTACCACCAGATCGAATAGTTAGGGCCTAAGAAGTGAACGCCAGAAGCATAAAATACAATATAGATTCAACAGTCTTTCCATCGTATAAAACGAATAATTGCAACGAGTATGAAACTTATGGTCATTTCTACGTTCCGGGCAACCTAGGCTTCACTGTATGGCGTTCTTCCACCGCATCGAATAGCTACGGCCTCAGAAGTCAACGCCTGAAGTATAAAATACAATAAAAATACAACAGTATTTCCATCCTATAACAGGAATGATTGCAACCCGTGTGAAAGTGATGGTCATTTCTACGTTCCAGGCAACCTAGGATTCACTCCAGGGCGTTGTTCCACAAGATCGAATAGTTAGGGCCTAAGAAGTCAACGCCAGAAGCATAAAATACAATATAAATAAAACAGTTTCTCCATCGTATAAAACGAATAATAGCAACCAGTGTGAAATTTATGATCATTTCTACGTTCCGGGCAACCTAGGCTTCACCCTTGGGCGTTGCTCCAACAGATTGAATAGTTAGGGCCTTAGAAGTCAACGCACGATGCATAAAATACAAAATAATTAGAACAGTTATTCCATCGTGTAAAACGAATAATTGCTACCGGTGTGAAAGTTATGGACATTTCTACGTTCCGGTCAACCTAGGCCTCACTCTAGGGTGTTGTTCCACCAGATTGAATAGTTAGGGCCTAAGAAATCAACGCCAGAAGCATACTATACAGTATAAATATAACAGTTTTCCAATCGTATAAAACGAATAATTACAACCAGTGTTAATGTTATGGTCATTTTTACATTCCGAGCAACCTAGGCATCACTGTAGGGCGTTGCTCCACCAGATCGAATAGCTAGTGCCTTAGAAGTCAACGCCAGAAGCTTAAAATACAATAAAATACAACAGTTTTTCCATCGTATAGAACGAATAATAGCAACCAGTGTGAAAGTTATGGTCATTTCTACTTTCCGGGCAACCTAGGCTTCACCCTCGGGCGTTGCTCCAACAGATTGAATAGTTAGGGCCTCAGAAGTCAACGCCCGATGCATAAAATACAAAATAAATAGAACAGTTTTTCCATCGTGTAAAACGAATAATTGCTACCGGTGTGAAAGTTGTGGTCATTTCTACGTTCCGGGAAACCTAGGCTTCACCATATGGCGTTGTTCCACCAGATCGAATAGTTAGGGCCTAAGATGTGAACGCCAGAAGCATAAAATACAATATAAATATAACAGTTTTTCCATCATATAAAACGAATAATTGCAACCAGTATGAAAGCTATGGTCATTTCTACTTTACGGGCAACCTAGGCTACACCCTAGGGCGTTGCTCCACCAGATCGAATAGTTAGTGCCTTAGAAGTCATCGCCAGAAGCATAAAATACAATAAAAATACAACAGTTTTTCCATCGTATAAAACGAATAATTGCAACCAGTTTGAAACTTATGGTCATTTCTACTTTCCGAGAAACCTAGGCTTCAACCCTAGGGCGTTGCTCCAACAGATTGAATAGTTAGGGCCTTAGAACTCAACGCCAGAATCATAAAATACAATAAAGATGCAACAGCTTTTCCACCGTATTAAACGAATAATTTCAACCAGTTTGAATGGTATGGTCATTTCTACATTCCGAGCAACCTGGGCTTCAATCTAGGACGTTGATCCAACAGATTGAATAGTTAGGGCCTTAGCAGTCAACGCCCGAAGCATAAAATACAATATAAATACAATAGTTTTTCCATCATATAACAGGAATAATTGCAACCAGTTTGAAAGTGATGGTCATTTCTACGTTCCGGGCAACCTAGGCTTCACTCTAGGGCGTTGCTCCACCAGATCGAATAGTTAGGGCCTTAGAAGTCAACGCCAGGAGCATAAAATTCAATAAAGATGCAACAGTTTTTCCATCGTATAACAGGAGTAACTGCAAACAGTGTGAAAGTACTGGTCATTTCTACGTTCCGGGTAACCTAGGCTTCACTCTAGGGCGTTGTTCTACCAGATCGAACAGTTAGGGCCTAAGAAGGCAACGCCAGAAGCATAAAATACAATATAAATATAACAGTCTTTCAATCGTATAAAGCGAATAATGGCAACCAGTGTGAAAGTTATGGTCATTTCTACGTTCCGGGCAACCTAGACTTCACCACAGGGCGTTGTTCCACCAGATCGAATAGTTAGGGCCTAAGAAGTGAACGCCAGCAGCATAAAATACAATATGAATACAACAGTTTTTCCATGATATAAAACGAATAATTGCAACCAGTATGAAAGTTATGGTCATTTCTACTTTCCGGGCAACCTAGGCTACACCCCAGGGCGTTGCTCCAACAGATTGAATAGTTAGGGCCATAGAAGTCAATGCCCGAAGCATAAAATGCATTAAAAATACAACAGTCTTTCCATCATATAACAGGAATAATTGCATCCAGTTTGAAAGTGATGGTAATTTCTACGTTCCGGGAAACCTCGGCTTCAATCTAGGGCGTTGCTCCGCCAGATCGAATAGTTAGTGCATTAAAAGTCAACGCCAGAAGCATATAATACAATTTAAATACAACAGTTTTTCCATCGTATAAAGCGAATAATAGCAACCAGTGTGATAGTTATGGTCATTTCTACATTCCGGCAACCTAGGCTTCACCCCAGGGCGTTGTTCAACCAGATCGAATAGTTAGGGCCTTAGAAGTCAACGCCGGAAGCATAAAATGCAATAAAAGTACACCAGTTTTTCCATCGTATAAAAGGATTAATTGCAACCAGTTTGAAAGTGATGGTCATTTCTACGTTCCGGGCAACCTAGGCTTCACCCTAGGGCGTTGTACCACCAGATCGAATAGTTAGGGCCTAAGAAGTGAACGCCAGAAGCATAAAATACAATATAGATTCAACAGTCTTTCCATCGTATAAAACGAATAATTGCAACGAGTATGAAACTTATGGTCATTTCTACGTTCCGGGCAACCTAGGCTTCACTGTATGGCGTTCTTCCACCGCATCGAATAGCTACGGCCTCAGAAGTCAACGCCTGAAGTATAAAATACAATAAAAATACAACAGTATTTCCATCCTATAACAGGAATGATTGCAACCCGTGTGAAAGTGATGGTCATTTCTACGTTCCAGGCAACCTAGGATTCACTCCAGGGCGTTGTTCCACAAGATCGAATAGTTAGGGCCTAAGAAGTCAACGCCAGAAGCATAAAATACAATATAAATAAAACAGTTTCTCCATCGTATAAAACGAATAATAGCAACCAGTGTGAAATTTATGATCATTTCTACGTTCCGGGCAACCTAGGCTTCACCCTTGGGCGTTGCTCCAACAGATTGAATAGTTAGGGCCTTAGAAGTCAACGCACGATGCATAAAATACAAAATAATTAGAACAGTTATTCCATCGTGTAAAACGAATAATTGCTACCGGTGTGAAAGTTATGGACATTTCTACGTTCCGGTCAACCTAGGCCTCACTCTAGGGTGTTGTTCCACCAGATTGAATAGTTAGGGCCTAAGAAATCAACGCCAGAAGCATACTATACAGTATAAATATAACAGTTTTCCAATCGTATAAAACGAATAATTACAACCAGTGTTAATGTTATGGTCATTTTTACATTCCGAGCAACCTAGGCATCACTGTAGGGCGTTGCTCCACCAGATCGAATAGCTAGTGCCTTAGAAGTCAACGCCAGAAGCTTAAAATACAATAAAATACAACAGTTTTTCCATCGTATAGAACGAATAATAGCAACCAGTGTGAAAGTTATGGTCATTTCTACTTTCCGGGCAACCTAGGCTTCACCCTCGGGCGTTGCTCCAACAGATTGAATAGTTAGGGCCTCAGAAGTCAACGCCCGATGCATAAAATACAAAATAAATAGAACAGTTTTTCCATCGTGTAAAACGAATAATTGCTACCGGTGTGAAAGTTGTGGTCATTTCTACGTTCCGGGAAACCTAGGCTTCACCATATGGCGTTGTTCCACCAGATCGAATAGTTAGGGCCTAAGATGTGAACGCCAGAAGCATAAAATACAATATAAATATAACAGTTTTTCCATCATATAAAACGAATAATTGCAACCAGTATGAAAGCTATGGTCATTTCTACTTTACGGGCAACCTAGGCTACACCCTAGGGCGTTGCTCCACCAGATCGAATAGTTAGTGCCTTAGAAGTCATCGCCAGAAGCATAAAATACAATAAAAATACAACAGTTTTTCCATCGTATAAAACGAATAATTGCAACCAGTTTGAAACTTATGGTCATTTCTACTTTCCGAGAAACCTAGGCTTCAACCCTAGGGCGTTGCTCCAACAGATTGAATAGTTAGGGCCTTAGAACTCAACGCCAGAATCATAAAATACAATAAAGATGCAACAGCTTTTCCACCGTATTAAACGAATAATTTCAACCAGTTTGAATGGTATGGTCATTTCTACATTCCGAGCAACCTGGGCTTCAATCTAGGACGTTGATCCAACAGATTGAATAGTTAGGGCCTTAGCAGTCAACGCCCGAAGCATAAAATACAATATAAATACAATAGTTTTTCCATCATATAACAGGAATAATTGCAACCAGTTTGAAAGTGATGGTCATTTCTACGTTCCGGGCAACCTAGGCTTCACTCTAGGGCGTTGCTCCACCAGATCGAATAGTTAGGGCCTTAGAAGTCAACGCCAGGAGCATAAAATTCAATAAAGATGCAACAGCTTTTCCATCGTATAACAGGAGTAACTGCAAACAGTGTGAAAGTACTGGTCATTTCTACGTTCCGGGTAACCTAGGCTTCACTCTAGGGCGTTGTTCTACCAGATCGAACAGTTAGGGCCTAAGAAGGCAACGCCAGAAGCATAAAATACAATATAAATATAACAGTCTTTCAATCGTATAAAGCGAATAATGGCAACCAGTGTGAAAGTTATGGTCATTTCTACGTTCCGGGCAACCTAGACTTCACCACAGGTCGTTGTTCCACCAGATCGAATAGTTAGGGCCTAAGAAGTGAACGCCAGCAGCATAAAATACAATATGAATACAACAGTTTTTCCATGATATAAAACGAATAATTGCAACCAGTATGAAAGTTATGGTCATTTCTACTTTCCGGGCAACCTAGGCTACACCCCAGGGCGTTGCTCCAACAGATTGAATAGTTAGGGCCATAGAAGTCAATGCCCGAAGCATAAAATGCATTAAAAATACAACAGTCTTTCCATCATATAACAGGAATAATTGCATCCAGTTTGAAAGTGATGGTAATTTCTACGTTCCGGGAAACCTCGGCTTCAATCTAGGGCGTTGCTCCGCCAGATCGAATAGTTAGTGCATTAAAAGTCAACGCCAGAAGCATATAATACAATTTAAATACAACAGTTTTTCCATCGTATAAAGCGAATAATAGCAACCAGTGTGATAGTTATGGTCATTTCTACATTCCGGCAACCTAGGCTTCACCCCAGGGCGTTGTTCAACCAGATCGAATAGTTAGGGCCTTAGAAGTCAACGCCGGAAGCATAAAATGCAATAAAAGTACACCAGTTTTTCCATCGTATAAAAGGATTAATTGCAACCAGTTTGAAAGTGATGGTCATTTCTACGTTCCGGGCAACCTAGGCTTCACTCTAGGGCGTTGCTCCACCAGATCGAATAGTTAGGGCCTTAGAAGTCAACGCCAGAATCATAAAATACAATAAAGATGCAACAGCTTTTCCACCGTATTAAACGAATAATTTCAACCAGCGTGAATGTTATGGTCATTTCTACATTCCGAGCAACCTAGGCTTTACTCTAGGGCGTTGATCCAACAGATTGAATAGTTAGGGCCTTAGCAGTCAACGCCCGAAGCATAAAATACAATATAAATACAACTGTTTTTCCATCATATAACAGGAATAATTGCAACCAGTTTGAAAGTGTTGGTCATTTCTATGTTCCGGGCAACCTAGGCTCCACTCTAGGGCGTTGCTCCACCAGATCGAACAGTTAGGGCCTAAGAAGGCAACTCCAGAAGCATAAAATACAATATAAATATAACAGTTTTTCAATCGTATAAAGCGAATAATAGCAACCAGTGTGAAAGTTATGGTCATTTCTACGTTCCGGGCAACCTAGACTTCACCACAGGGCGTTGTTCCACCAGATCGAATAGTTAGGGCCTAAGAAGTGAACGCCAGCAGCATAAAATACAATATGAATACAACATTTTTTCCATGATATAAAACGAATAATTGCAACCAGTATGAAAGTTATGGTCATTTCTACTTTCCGGGCAACCTAGGCTACGCCCTAGGGCGTTGCTCCAACAGATTGAATAGTTTGGGCCATAGAAGTCAATGCCCGAAGCATAAAATGCATTAAAAATACAACAGTTTTTCCATCATATAACAGGAATAATTGCATCCAGTTTGAAAGTGATGGTCATTTCTACGTTCCGGGCAACCTAGGCTTCACTCTATGGCGTTCTTCCACCACAGCGGATAGCTGCGGCCTCAGAAGTCAACGCCTGAAGCATAAAATACAATAGAAATACAACAGTATTTCCATCCTATAACAGGAATAATTGCAACCCTTGTGAAAGTGATGGTCATTTGTACGTTCCAGGCAACCTAGGCTTCACTCTAGGGCGTTGTCCCACCAGATCGAATTGTTAGGGCCTAAGAAGTCAACGCCAGAAGCATAAGATACAATATAAATATAACAGTTTTTCCAATGTATAGAACGAATAATAGCAACCAGTGTGAAAGTTATGGTCATTTCTACGTTCCGGGCAACCTAGGCTTCACTCTAGGGCGTTGCTCCACCAGATCAAACAGTTAGGGCCTTAGAAGTCAACGCCCGGAGCATAAAATGCAAAATAAATAGAACAGTTTTTCCATTGTATAAAACGAATACATGCAAGCAGTGTAAAAGTTATGGTCATTTCTACGTTCCGGGCAACCAGGTCTTCACCCTAGGGCGTTGTTCCACCAGATCGAATAGTTAGGGCCTAAGAAGTGAACGCCAGAAGCATAAAATACAATAAAAGTACAACAGTTTTTCCATCGTATAACAGGAGTAATTGCAGCCAGTGTGAATGTAATGGTATGTCCTACGTTCAGGGCAACCTAGGCTTCAGTCTAGGGCGTTGTTCCACCAGATCGAATGGTTAGGGCCTAAGAAGTCAACGCCAGAAGCATAAAATACAATATAGGTATAACAGTTTTTCCATCGTATAAAACGAATAATAGCAACCAGTGTGAAAGTAATCGACATTTCTACGTTCCGGGCAACCTGGGCGTCACTCTACGGCGTTGCTCCACCACATCTAATAGCTACGGCCTTAGAAGTCAACGCCAGAAGCATAAAATACAATAAAGATGCAACAGTTTTTCCACCGAATAACAGGAATAACTGCAAACAGTGTGAAAGTACTCGTCATTTCTACGTTCCGGGTAACCTAGGTTTGATTCTAGGGCGTAGCTCCACCACAACTAATAGCTACGGCCTTAGAAGTCAACGACAGAAGCATAAAATACAATATAAGTACAACAGCTTTTCCATCGTATAACAGGAGTAATTGCAACCAGTGTGAAAGTAATGGTCATTTCTACTTTCCGGACACCCTAGGCTTCACAGTATGGCGCTGCTCCACCAGATCGAATAGCTAAGGCCTAAGAAGTCAACGCCAGAAGCATCAAATACAAAATAAATACAACAGTTTTGCCATCGTATAAAACGGATAATTGCAACCAGTGTGAAAGTAATGGTCATTTCTACGTTCCGGGCAACCTAGGCTTCACCCTAGGTCGTTGTTCCACCAGATGGAATAGTTAGGGCCTAAGAAGTCAACGCCAGAAGCATAAAATACGATATAAATACAACAGCTTTTCCATCGTATAACAGGAATAATTGCAACCAGTGTGAAAGTGATGGTCATTTCTACTTTCCGGGCACCCTAGGCTTCACAGTATGGCGCTGCTCCACCAGATCGAATAGCTAAGGCCTAAGAAGTCAACGCCAGAAGCATCAAATACAAAATAAATACAACAGTTTTGCCATCGTATAAAACGGATAATTGCAACCAGTGTGAAAGTAATGGTCATTTCTACGTTCCGGGCAACCTAGCCTTCACCCTAGGTCGTTGTTCCACCAGATGGAATAGTTAGGGCCTAAGAAGTCAACGCCAGAAGCATAAAATACGATATAAATACAACAGCTTTTCCATCGTATAACAGGAATAATTGCAACCAGTGTGAAAGTGATGGTCATTTCTACGTTCCGGGCAACCTAGGCGTCACTCTATGACGTTGCTCCACCACATCTAATAGCTACGGCCTCAGAAGTCATCGCCAGAAGCATAAAATACAATATAAATACAACAGCTTTACCATCGTATATAATATATATTTGCAAACAGTGTGATCGTAATGGTCAGTGCTACGTTCCGGGCAACCTAGGCTTCAGTCTAGGGCGTTGTTCCACCAGATCGAATAGTTAGGGCCTAAGAAGTCAACGCCAGAAGCATAAAATACAATATAGGTATAACAGTTTTTCCATCGTATAAAACGAATAATAGCAACCAGTGTGAAAGTAATCGACATTTCTACGTTCCGGGCAACCTGGGCGTCACTCTACGGCGTTGCTCCACCACATCTAATAGCTACGGCCTTAGAAGTCAACGCCAGAAGCATAAAATACAATAAAGATGCAACAGTTTTTCCACCGAATAACAGGAATAACTGCAAACAGTGTGAAAGTACTCGTCATTTCTACGTTCCGGGTAACCTAGGTTTGATTCTAGGGCGTAGCTCCACCACAACTAATAGCTACGGCCTTAGAAGTCAACGACAGAAGCATAAAATACAATATAAGTACAACAGCTTTTCCATCGTATAACAGGAGTAATTGCAACCAGTGTGAAAGTAATGGTCATTTCTACTTTCCGGACACCCTAGGCTTCACAGTATGGCGCTGCTCCACCAGATCGAATAGCTAAGGCCTAAGAAGTCAACGCCAGAAGCATCAAATACAAAATAAATACAACAGTTTTGCCATCGTATAAAACGGATAATTGCAACCAGTGTGAAAGTAATGGTCATTTCTACGTTCCGGGCAACCTAGGCTTCACCCTAGGTCGTTGTTCCACCAGATGGAATAGTTAGGGCCTAAGAAGTCAACGCCAGAAGCATAAAATACGATATAAATACAACAGCTTTTCCATCGTATAACAGGAATAATTGCAACCAGTGTGAAAGTGATGGTCATTTCTACTTTCCGGGCACCCTAGGCTTCACAGTATGGCGCTGCTCCACCAGATCGAATAGCTAAGGCCTAAGAAGTCAACGCCAGAAGCATCAAATACAAAATAAATACAACAGTTTTGCCATCGTATAAAACGGATAATTGCAACCAGTGTGAAAGTAATGGTCATTTCTACGTTCCGGGCAACCTAGCCTTCACCCTAGGTCGTTGTTCCACCAGATGGAATAGTTAGGGCCTAAGAAGTCAACGCCAGAAGCATAAAATACGATATAAATACAACAGCTTTTCCATCGTATAACAGGAATAATTGCAACCAGTGTGAAAGTGATGGTCATTTCTACGTTCCGGGCAACCTAGGCGTCACTCTATGACGTTGCTCCACCACATCTAATAGCTACGGCCTCAGAAGTCATCGCCAGAAGCATAAAATACAATATAAATACAACAGCTTTACCATCGTATATAATATATATTTGCAAACAGTGTGATCGTAATGGTCAGTGCTACGTTCCGGGCAACCTCGGCTTCACTCTAGGGCGTTGTTCCACCAGATCGAATAGTTAGGGCCTAAGAAGTCAACGCCAGAAGAATAAAATACAATATAAGTACAACAGATTTTCCATCGTATAAAATGAATAATTGCAAACATTGTGAAAGTACTGGTCATTTCTACGTTCCGGGTAACCTAGCTTTAACTCTAGGGCGTTGCTCCACCAGATCGAATAGCTAGGGACTTAGAAATCAACGCCAGAAGAATAAAATACAATGTAAGTACAACACTTTTTCCATAGTATAAAACGAATAATTGCAACCAGTGTGAAAGTAATGGTCATTTGAACGTTCCGGGCAAACTAGGCTTCACTCTAGGGCGTTGCTCCACCACATCGAATAGCTACGGCCTTAAAATACAACGGCAGAAGCATAAAATACATAATAAATGCAACAGTTTTTCCATCGTATAAAACGAATAATTGCAACCAGTGTGAAAATAATGTTCATTTCTACTTTCCGGGCACCCTAGGCTTCACTCTGTGGCGCTGCTCCACCAGATCGAATAGTTAAGGCCTAGGAAGTCAACGCCAGAAGCACCAAATACAAAATAAATACAACAGTTTTTCCATCGTATAAAACGAATAATTGCAACCAGTGTGAAAGTAATGGTCATTTCTAGGTTCCGGGCAACCTAGGCTTCACACTAGGGCGTTGCTCCACCACATCGAATAGCTACGGCCTTAAAATACAACGTCAGAAGCATAAAATACATAATAAATACAACAGTTTTTCCATCGTATAAAAAGAATAATTGCAACCAGTGTGAAAATAATGTTCATTTCTACTTTCCGGGCACCCTAGGCTTCACTCTATGGCGCTGCTCCACCAGGTCGAATAGTTAAGGCCTAAGAAGTCAACGCCAGAAGCACCAAATTCCAAATAAATACAACAGTTTTTCCATCGTATAAAACGAATAATTGCAACCAGTGTGAAAGTAATGGTCATTTCTACGTTCCGGGCAACCTAGGCTTCACCCTAGGTCGTTGTTCCACCAGATGGAATAGTTAGGGCCTAAGAAGTCACCGCCAGAAGCATAAAATACGATATAAATACAACAGCTTTTCCATCGTATAACAGGAATAATTGCAACCAGTGTGAAAGTGATGGACATTTCTACGTTCCGGGCAACCTAGGCGTCACTCTATGGCGTTGCTCCACCACATCTAATAGCTACGGCCTTAGAAGTCAACGACAGAAGCATAAAATACAATATAAATACAACAGCTTTTCCATCGTATAACAGGAGTAATTGCAACCAGTGTGAAAGTGATGGTCATTTCTACGTTCCGGGCACCCTGGGCTTCACTATATGGCGTTGCTCCACCAGATCGAATAGCTAGGCACTTAGAATTCAACGCCAGAAGGATAAAATACAATATAAATACAACAGCTTTTCCATCGTATATAATGTATATTTATAAACAGTGTGATCGTAATGGTCAGTGCTACGTTCCGGGCAACCTAGGCTGCACTCTAGGGCGTTGTTCCACCAGATCGAATAGTTAGGGCCTAAGAAGTCAACGCCAGAAGAATAAAATACATTATAAGTACGACAGTTTTTCCATCGTATAAAATGAATAATTGTAAACATTGTGAAAGTAGTGGTCATTTCTACGTTCCGGGTAACCTAGGTTTAACTCTAGGGCGTTGCTCCACCAGATCGAATAGCTAGGGACTTAGAAATCAACACCAGAAGAATAAAATACAGTATAAGTACAACAGTTTTTCCATCGTATAAAATGAATAATTGCAACCAGTGTGAAAGTAGCGGTCATTTCTACGTTCCGGGCAACCTAGGCTTCACCCTAGGCCGTTGTTCCACCAGATCGAATAGTTAGGGCCTAGGAAGTGAACGCCAGAAGCATAAAATGCAATATAAATACAACTGTTTTTCCATCGTATAACAGGATTAATTGCAACCAGTTTGAAAGTGATGGTCATTTCTACGTTCCGGGCAACCTAGGCTTCACTCGAGGGCGTTGCTCCACTATATCGAATAGTTAGGGCCTTAGAACTCAACGCCCGTGGCTTAAAATACAAAATAAATAAAACAGTTTTTCCATCGTATAAAACGAATAATTGCTACCAGTGTGAAAGTAATGTTCATTTCTACGTCCAGGGCAACCTAGGCTTCACCCTAGGGCGTTGTTCCACAAGACCGAATAGTTAGGGCCTAAGAAGTCAACGCCAGAAGCATAAAATACGATATAAATACAACAGCTTTTCCATCGTATAAAACGTATAATTGCAGCCAATGTGAAAGTAATGATCATTTCGGCGTTTCGGGCATCCTAGACTTAACTCTGAGGCGTTGCTCCACCAGATCGAAGAGTTAGGGCCTTAGAAGTGAACGCCAGGAGCATAAAATACAATACAAATACAACAGTTTTTCCATCGTATAAAACGAATAATAGCAACCAGTATGAAAGTTATGGTCATTTCTACTTTCCGGGCAACCTAGGCTTCACCCTAGGTCGTTGCTCCAACAGATCTAATAGTTAGGGCCTTAGAAGTCAACGCCCGAAACATAAAATGCAATAAAAATACAACAGATTTTCCATCATATAACAGGAATAAGGCAACCAGTTTGAAAGTGATGGTCATTTCTATGTTCCGGCCACCCTAGGCTTCACTCCAGGGCGTTGGTCCACCAGAGCGAATAGTTAGTGCCTTAGAATTCAACGCCAGAAGCATAAAATACAATATAAATACAACAGCTTTTCCATCGTATAAAACGAATAATTGCTACCAGTGTGAAAGTGATGGTCGTTTCTACGTTCCGGGCAACCTAGGCTTCACCCTAGGGCGTTGTTCCACAAGACCGAATAGTTAGGGCCTAAGAAGTCAACGCCAGAAGCATAAAATACGATATAAATACAACAGCTTTTCCATCGTATAAAACGTATAATTGCAGCCAATGTGAAAGTAATGATCATTTCGGCGTTTCGGGCATCCTAGACTTAACTCTGAGGCGTTGCTCCACCAGATCGAAGAGTTAGGGCCTTAAAAGTCAACGCCAGAAGCATAAACTACAAAATATATACGACAGTCTTTCCATCGTATGAAACGAATAATTGCAACCTATGAGAAGATTATGGTCATATCCACGTTCCGGGCAACCTAGGCTTCACTGTAGGGTGTTGCTCCAACCGACCGAATAGGTAGGGCCATAGAAGTCAGCGCCCAAGCATAAAATACAATAAATATACAAGAGTCTTTCCATCGTATAACCGGAATAATTGCAACCAGTGTGAAAGTGATGGTCATTTCTACGATACGGGCAGCCTAGGCTTCACTCTAGGATGTTGGTCCACCATCCCGAATAGTTGGGGCTTTAGAAGTCGACGCCAGAAGCATAAAATACAATACAGATACAGCAGCCTTTCCATCGTATATAATGTATATTTGCAAACAGTGTGATCTTAATGGTCATTGCTACGTTCCGGGCAACCTATGCTTCACTCTAGGGCGTTGCTCCACCAGATCGAAGAGTTAGGGCCTTAGAAGTCAACGCCAGAAGCATAAAATACAAAATAAATAGAACAGTTTTTCCATTGTATATAACGAATAATTGCTACCAGTATGAAAGTTATGGTCATTTCTACGTTCCGGTCAACCTAGGCTTCACGCTAGGGCGTTGCTCCACGAGATCGAATAATTAGGGCCTAAGAAGTCAACGCCAGAAGCATAAAATACAATATAAATACAACAGCTTTTCCATCGTATATAATGTATATTTGCAAACAGTGTGATCGTAATGGTCATTGCTACGTTCCGGGCAACCTTGGCTTCACTCTAGGGCGTTGTTCCACCAGATCGAATAGTTAGGGCCTAAGAAGTCAACGCCAGAAGAATAAAATACAATATAAGTACAACAGTTTTTCCATCGTATAAAATGAATAATTGCAAACATTGTGAAAGTACTGGTCATTTCTACGTTCCGGGTAACCTAGGTTTAACTCTAGGGCGTTGCTCCACCAGATCGAATAGCTAGGGACTTAGAAACCAACGCCAGAAGAATAAAATACAATATAAGTACAACAGTTTTTCCATCGTATAAAACGAATAATTGCAACCAGTGTGAAAGTAATGGTCATTTCTAGGTTCCGGGCAACCTAGGCTTCACACTAGGGCGTTGCTCCACCACATCGAATAGCTACGGCCTTAAAATACAACGTCAGAAGCATAAAATACATAATAAATACAACAGTTTTTCCATCGTATAAAAAGAATAATTGCAACCAGTGTGAAAATAATGTTCATTTCTACTTTCCGGGCACCCTAGGCTTCACTCTATGGCGCTGCTCCACCAGGTCGAATAGTTAAGGCCTAAGAAGTCAACGCCAGAAGCACCAAATTCCAAATAAATACAACAGTTTTTCCATCGTATAAAACGAATAATTGCAACCAGTGTGAAAGTAATGGTCATTTCTACGTTCCGGGCAACCTAGGCTTCACCCTAGGTCGTTGTTCCACCAGATGGAATAGTTAGGGCCTAAGAAGTCACCGCCAGAAGCATAAAATACGATATAAATACAACAGCTTTTCCATCGTATAACAGGAATAATTGCAACCAGTGTGAAAGTGATGGACATTTCTACGTTCCGGGCAACCTAGGCGTCACTCTATGGCGTTGCTCCACCACATCTAATAGCTACGGCCTTAGAAGTCAACGACAGAAGCATAAAATACAATATAAATACAACAGCTTTTCCATCGTATAACAGGAGTAATTGCAACCAGTGTGAAAGTGATGGTCATTTCTACGTTCCGGGCACCCTGGGCTTCACTATATGGCGTTGCTCCACCAGATCGAATAGCTAGGCACTTAGAATTCAACGCCAGAAGGATAAAATACAATATAAATACAACAGCTTTTCCATCGTATATAATGTATATTTATAAACAGTGTGATCGTAATGGTCAGTGCTACGTTCCGGGCAACCTAGGCTGCACTCTAGGGCGTTGTTCCACCAGATCGAATAGTTAGGGCCTAAGAAGTCAACGCCAGAAGAATAAAATACATTATAAGTACGACAGTTTTTCCATCGTATAAAATGAATAATTGTAAACATTGTGAAAGTAGTGGTCATTTCTACGTTCCGGGTAACCTAGGTTTAACTCTAGGGCGTTGCTCCACCAGATCGAATAGCTAGGGACTTAGAAATCAACACCAGAAGAATAAAATACAGTATAAGTACAACAGTTTTTCCATCGTATAAAATGAATAATTGCAACCAGTGTGAAAGTAGCGGTCATTTCTACGTTCCGGGCAACCTAGGCTTCACCCTAGGCCGTTGTTCCACCAGATCGAATAGTTAGGGCCTAGGAAGTGAACGCCAGAAGCATAAAATGCAATATAAATACAACTGTTTTTCCATCGTATAACAGGATTAATTGCAACCAGTTTGAAAGTGATGGTCATTTCTACGTTCCGGGCAACCTAGGCTTCACTCGAGGGCGTTGCTCCACTATATCGAATAGTTAGGGCCTTAGAACTCAACGCCCGTGGCTTAAAATACAAAATAAATAAAACAGTTTTTCCATCGTATAAAACGAATAATTGCTACCAGTGTGAAAGTAATGTTCATTTCTACGTCCAGGGCAACCTAGGCTTCACCCTAGGGCGTTGTTCCATCGGATGGTATAGTTAGAGCCTAAGAAGTCAACGCCAGAAGCATAAAATACGATATAAATACAACAGCTTTTCCATCGTATAACAGGAATAATTGCAACCAGTGTGAAAGCGATGGTCATTTCCACGTTCCGGGCAACCTAGGCTTCACTCTAGGGCGTTGCTCCACCAGATCGAAAAGTTAGGGCCTTAGAAGTCAATACCAGAAGTATAAAATACAATACAAATATAACAGTTCTTCCATCGTATAAAACGAATAATTGCTACCAGTGTGAAAGTTATGGTCATTTCTACATTCCGGGCAACCTAGGCTTCACCCTAGGGCGTTGTTCCACCAGATGGAATAGTTTGGGCCTAAGAAGTCAACGCCAGAAGCATAAAATACAATATAAATACAACAGTCCTTCCATCGTATAAAACGAATAATTGCTACCAGTGTGAAAGTGATGGTCATTTCTACGTTCCGGGCAACCTAGGCTTCACCCTAGGGCGTTGTTCCACCAGATGGAATAGTTAGGGCCTAAGAAGTCAACGCCAGAAGCATAAGATACGATATAAATACAACAGCTTTTCCATCGTATAAAACGTATAATTGCAGCGAATGTGAAAGTAATGATCATTTCGGCGTTTCGGGCATCCTAAACTTAATTCTGAGGCGTTGCTCCACCAGATCGAAGAGTTAGGGCCTTAGAAGTGAACGCCAGAAGCATAAAATACAATACAAATACAACAGTTTTTCCATCGTATAAATCGAATAATAGCAACCAGTGTGAAAGTAATGGTCATTTCTACGTTCCGGCCAACATAGGCTTCACCCTTGGACGTTGCCCCCCAGATCGAATAGCTAGGACCTTAGAAGTCGAAGCCAGAAGCACCAAATTCCAAATAAATACAACAGTTTTTCCATCGTATAAAACGAATAATTGCAACCAGTGTGAAAGTAATGGTCATTTCTACGTTCCGGGCAACCTAGGCTTCACCCTAGGTCGTTGTTCCACCAGATGGAATAGTTAGGGCCTAAGAAGTCACCGCCAGAAGCATAAAATACGATATAAATACAACAGCTTTTCCATCGTATAACAGGAATAATAGCAACCAGTGTGAAAGTGATGGACATTTCTACGTTCCGGGCAACCTAGGCGTCACTCTATGGCGTTGCTCCACCACATCTAATAGCTACGGCCTTAGAAGTCAACGACAGAAGCATAAAATACAATATAAATACAACAGCTTTTCCATCGTATAACAGGAGTAATTGCAACCAGTGTGAAAGTGATGGTCATTTCTACGTTCCGGGCAACCTGGGCTTCACTATATGGCGTTGCTCCACCAGATCGAATAGCTAGGCACTTAGAATTCAACGCCAGAAGGATAAAATACAATATAAATACAACAGCTTTTCCATCGTATGTAATGTATATTTATAAACAGTGTGATCGTAATGGTCAGTGCTACGTTCCGGGCAACCTAGGCTGCACTCTAGGGCGTTGTTCCACCAGATCGAATAGTTAGGGCCTAAGAAGTCAACGCCAGAAGAATAAAATACATTATAAGTACGACAGTTTTTCCATCGTATAAAATGAATAATTGTAAACATTGTGAAAGTAGTGGTCATTTCTACGTTCCGGGTAACCTAGGTTTAACTCTAGGGCGTTGCTCCACCAGATCGAATAGCTAGGGACTTAGAAATCAACACCAGAAGAATAAAATACAGTATAAGTACAACAGTTTTTCCATCGTATAAAATGAATAATTGCAACCAGTGTGAAAGTAGCGGTCATTTCTACGTTCCGGGCAACCTAGGCTTCACCCTAGGCCGTTGTTCCACCAGATCGAATAGTTAGGGCCTAGGAAGTGAACGCCAGAAGCATAAAATGCAATATAAATACAACTGTTTTTCCATCGTATAACAGGATTAATTGCAACCAGTTTGAAAGTGATGGTCATTTCTACGTTCCGGGCAACCTAGGCTTCACTCGAGGGCGTTGCTCCACTATATCGAATAGTTAGGGCCTTAGAACTCAACGCCCGTGGCTTAAAATACAAAATAAATAAAACAGTTTTTCCATCGTATAAAACGAATAATTGCAACCAGTGTGAAAGTAATGGTCATTTCTACGTTCCGGGCAACCTAGGCTTCACCCTAGGTCGTTGTTCCACCAGATGGAATAGTTAGGGCCTAAGAAGTCACCGCCAGAAGCATAAAATACGATATAAATACAACAGCTTTTCCATCGTATAACAGGAATAATAGCAACCAGTGTGAAAGTGATGGACATTTCTACGTTCCGGGCAACCTAGGCGTCACTCTATGGCGTTGCTCCACCACATCTAATAGCTACGGCCTTAGAAGTCAACGACAGAAGCATAAAATACAATATAAATACAACAGCTTTTCCATCGTATAACAGGAGTAATTGCAACCAGTGTGAAAGTGATGGTCATTTCTACGTTCCGGGCAACCTGGGCTTCACTATATGGCGTTGCTCCACCAGATCGAATAGCTAGGCACTTAGAATTCAACGCCAGAAGGATAAAATACAATATAAATACAACAGCTTTTCCATCGTATATAATGTATATTTATAAACAGTGTGATCGTAATGGTCAGTGCTACGTTCCGGGCAACCTAGGCTGCACTCTAGGGCGTTGTTCCACCAGATCGAATAGTTAGGGCCTAAGAAGTCAACGCCAGAAGAATAAAATACATTATAAGTACGACAGTTTTTCCATCGTATAAAATGAATAATTGTAAACATTGTGAAAGTAGTGGTCATTTCTACGTTCCGGGTAACCTAGGTTTAACTCTAGGGCGTTGCTCCACCAGATCGAATAGCTAGGGACTTAGAAATCAACACCAGAAGAATAAAATACAGTATAAGTACAACAGTTTTTCCATCGTATATAATGAATAATTGCAACCAGTGTGAAAGTAGCGGTCATTTCTACGTTCCGGGCAACCTAGGCTTCACCCTAGGCCGTTGTTCCACCAGATCGAATAGTTAGGGCCTAGGAAGTGAACGCCAGAAGCATAAAATGCAATATAAATACAACTGTTTTTCCATCGTATAACAGGATTAATTGCAACCAGTGTGAAAGTTATGGTCATTTCTACATTCCGGGCAACCTAGGCTTCACCCTAGGGCGTTGTTCCATCGGATGGTATAGTTAGAGCCTAAGAAGTCAACGCCAGAAGCATAAAATACGATATAAATACAACAGCTTTTCCATCGTATAACAGGAATAATTGCAACCAGTGTGAAAGCGATGGTCATTTCCACGTTCCGGGCAACCTAGGCTTCACTCTAGGGCGTTGCTCCACCAGATCGAAAAGTTAGGGCCTTAGAAGTCAATACCAGAAGTATAAAATACAATACAAATATAACAGTTCTTCCATCGTATAAAACGAATAATTGCTACCAGTGTGAAAGTTATGGTCATTTCTACATTCCGGGCAACCTAGGCTTCACGCTAGGGCGTTGTTCCACCAGATGGAATAGTTTGGGCCTAAGAAGTCAACGCCAGAAGCATAAAATACAATATAAATACAACAGTCCTTCCATCGTATAAAACGAATAATTGCTACCAGTGTGAAAGTGATGGTCATTTCTACGTTCCGGGCAACCTAGGCTTCACCCTAGGGCGTTGTTCCACCAGATGGAATAGTTAGGGCCTAAGAAGTCAACGCCAGAAGCATAAGATACGATATAAATACAACAGCTTTTCCATCTTATAAAACGTATAATTGCAGCGAATGTGAAAGTAATGATCATTTCGGCGTTTCGGGCATCCTAATCTTAATTCTGAGGCGTTGCTCCACCAGATCGAAGAGTTAGGGCCTTAGAAGTGAACGCCAAAAGCATAAAATACAATACAAATACAACAGTTTTTCCATCGTATAAAACGAATAATAGCAACCAGTGTGAAAGTAATGGTCATTTCTACGTTCCGGCCAACATAGGCTTCACTCTTGGACGTTGCCCCCCAGATCGAATAGCTAGGACCTTAGAAGTCGAAGCCAGAAGCAGAAAATTCAAAATAAATAGAACAGTTTTTCCATTGTATGAAACGAATAATTGCTACCAGTGTAAAAGTTATGGTCATTTCTACGTTCCTGGCAACCTAGGCATCACCCAAGGGCGTTGTTCCACCAGATGGAATAGTTAGGGCCTAAGAAGCCACGCCAGAAGCACTAAATACGATATAAATACAACAGCTTTTCCATCGTATAAAACGAATAATTGCAAACAGTGTGAAAGTAATGGCCATTTCTACGTTCCGGCCAACCTAGGCTTCACTCTAGGGCGTTGCTCCGCCACATCGAATAGCTACGGCCTTAGAAGTCAACGCCTGAAGCATAAAACGCAATAAGAAATGCAACAGCTTTTTCATCGAGTAACAGGAAGAATTGCAACAAGCGTGAAGGTAATGGTCATTTCTACGTACCGGGCAACCTAGGCTTCACTCTAGGGCGTTGCTACACCAGATCGAATAGTAAGGGGCTTAGAAGTCAACGCCAGAAGCATAAAATACAATAAAGATGCAACAGCCTTTCCATCGTATAAAATGAATAATTGCAAACAGTGTGAAAGTAATGGTCATTTCTACGTTCCGGGCAACCTAGGCGTCACTCTAGGGCGTTGCTCCACCGCATCCAATAGCTACGGCCTTAGAAGTCAACGCCAGAAGCATAAAATACAATATAAATACGACAGTTTTTCCATTATATAAAACGAATAATTGCAACCAGTGTGAAAGTTATGGTCATTTCCACGTAACGGACAACCTAGGGTTCACCCTAGGGCGTTGTTCCACCAGATGGAACAGTTAGGGCCTAAGAAGTCAACGCCAGAAGCATAAAATACTATATAGATACAACAGCTTTTCCATCGTATAACAGGAATAATTGCAACCAGTGTGAAAGTGATGGTCATTTCTATGTTCCCGGCAACCTAGTCTTCACTCTAGGGCGTTGCTCCACCAGATCGAATAATTCGGGCCTAAGAGGTCAACACCAGACGCATAAAATACAGTATAAATGTAACAGTTCTTCCATTGTATAAAACGATTAATTGCTACCAGTGTGAAAGTTATGGTCATTTCTACATTCCGGGCAACCTAGGCTTCACCCCAGGGCGTTGTGCCACCAGATGGAATAGTTAGGGCCTAAGAAGTCAACGCCAGAAGCATAAAATACGATATAAATACAACAGCTTTTCCATCGTATAAAACGTATAATTGCAACCAATGTGAAAGTAATGACCATTTCAGCGTTTCGGGCATCCTAGACTTAACTCTGAGGCGTTGCTCGACCAGATCGAAGAGTTAGGGCCTTAGAAGTGAACGCCCGAAACATAAAATGCAATAAAAATACAACAGTTTTTCCATCATATAACAGGAATAAAGCAACCAGTTTGAAAGTGATGGTCATTTCTATGTTGCGGGCACCCTAGGCTTCACTCCAGGGCGTTGGTCCACCAGAGCGAATAGTTAGTGCCTTAGAATTCAACGCCAGAAGCATAAAATACAATATAAATACAACAGTTTTTCCATCGTATAACAGGAGTAATTGCAACCAGTGTGAAAGTGATGGTCATTTCTACGTTCCGGGCAACCTGGGCTTCATTATATGGCGTTGCTCCACCAGATCGAATAGCTAGGCACTTAGAATTCAACGCCAGAAGAATAAAATACAGTATAAGTACAACAGTTTTTCCATCGTATAAAATGAATAATTGCAACCAGTGTGAAAGTAACGGTCATTTCTACGTTCCGGGCAACCTAGGCTTCACCCTAGGCCGTTGTTCCACCAGATCGAATAGTTAGGGCCTAGGAAGTGAACGCCAGAAGCATAAAATGCAATATAAATACAACTGTTTTTCCATCGTATAACAGGATTAATTGCAACCAGTTTGAAAGTGATGGTCATTTCTACGTTCCGGGCAACCTAGGCTTCACTCGAGGGCGTTGCTCCACTATATCGAATAGTTAGCGCCTTAGAACTCAACGCCCGTGGCTTAAAATACAAAATAAATAAAACAGTTTTTCCATCGTATAAAACGAATAATTGCAACCAGCATGAAAGTTATGGTCATTTCTACTTTCCGGGCAACCTAGGCTTCACTCTAGGGCGTTGCTCCACCACATCTAATTGTTATAGACTCAAAAGCCAACGCCAGAAGCATGAAATACAATATAAATACAACAGCTTTTCCATCGTATAACAGGAGTAATTGCAACCAGTGTGAAAGTGATGGTCATTTCTACGTTCCGGGCAACCTGGGCTTCACTATATGGCGTAGCTCCACCAGATCGAATAGCTAGGCACTTAGAATTCAACGCCAGAAGCATAAGATACGATATAAATACAACAGCTTTTCCATCTTATAAAACGTATAATTGCAGCGAATGTGAAAGTAATGATCATTTCGGCGTTTCGGGCATCCTAATCTTAATTCTGAGGCGTTGCTCCACCAGATCGAAGAGTTAGGGCCTTAGAAGTGAACGCCAAAAGCATAAAATACAATACAAATACAACAGTTTTTCCATCGTATAAAACGAATAATAGCAACCAGTGTGAAAGTAATGGTCATTTCTACGTTCCGGCCAACATAGGCTTCACTCTTGGACGTTGCCCCCCAGATCGAATAGCTAGGACCTTAGAAGTCGAAGCCAGAAGCAGAAAATTCAAAATAAATAGAACAGTTTTTCCATTGTATGAAACGAATAATTGCTACCAGTGTAAAAGTTATGGTCATTTCTACGTTCCTGGCAACCTAGGCATCACCCAAGGGCGTTGTTCCACCAGATGGAATAGTTAGGGCCTAAGAAGCCACGCCAGAAGCACTAAATACGATATAAATACAACAGCTTTTCCATCGTATAAAACGAATAATTGCAAACAGTGTGAAAGTAATGGCCATTTCTACGTTCCGGCCAACCTAGGCTTCACTCTAGGGCGTTGCTCCGCCACATCGAATAGCTACGGCCTTAGAAGTCAACGCCTGAAGCATAAAACGCAATAAGAAATGCAACAGCTTTTTCATCGAGTAACAGGAAGAATTGCAACAAGCGTGAAGGTAATGGTCATTTCTACGTACCGGGCAACCTAGGCTTCACTCTAGGGCGTTGCTACACCAGATCGAATAGTAAGGGGCTTAGAAGTCAACGCCAGAAGCATAAAATACAATAAAGATGCAACAGCCTTTCCATCGTATAAAATGAATAATTGCAAACAGTGTGAAAGTAATGGTCATTTCTACGTTCCGGGCAACCTAGGCGTCACTCTAGGGCGTTGCTCCACCGCATCCAATAGCTACGGCCTTAGAAGTCAACGCCAGAAGCATAAAATACAATATAAATACGACAGTTTTTCCATTATATAAAACGAATAATTGCAACCAGTGTGAAAGTTATGGTCATTTCCACGTAACGGACAACCTAGGGTTCACCCTAGGGCGTTGTTCCACCAGATGGAACAGTTAGGGCCTAAGAAGTCAACGCCAGAAGCATAAAATACTATATAGATACAACAGCTTTTCCATCGTATAACAGGAATAATTGCAACCAGTGTGAAAGTGATGGTCATTTCTATGTTCCCGGCAACCTAGTCTTCACTCTAGGGCGTTGCTCCACCAGATCGAATAATTCGGGCCTAAGAGGTCAACACCAGACGCATAAAATACAGTATAAATGTAACAGTTCTTCCATTGTATAAAACGATTAATTGCTACCAGTGTGAAAGTTATGGTCATTTCTACATTCCGGGCAACCTAGGCTTCACCCCAGGGCGTTGTGCCACCAGATGGAATAGTTAGGGCCTAAGAAGTCAACGCCAGAAGCATAAAATACGATATAAATACAACAGCTTTTCCATCGTATAAAACGTATAATTGCAACCAATGTGAAAGTAATGACCATTTCAGCGTTTCGGGCATCCTAGACTTAACTCTGAGGCGTTGCTCGACCAGATCGAAGAGTTAGGGCCTTAGAAGTGAACGCCCGAAACATAAAATGCAATAAAAATACAACAGTTTTTCCATCATATAACAGGAATAAAGCAACCAGTTTGAAAGTGATGGTCATTTCTATGTTGCGGGCACCCTAGGCTTCACTCCAGGGCGTTGGTCCACCAGAGCGAATAGTTAGTGCCTTAGAATTCAACGCCAGAAGCATAAAATACAATATAAATACAACAGTTTTTCCATCGTATAACAGGAGTAATTGCAACCAGTGTGAAAGTGATGGTCATTTCTACGTTCCGGGCAACCTGGGCTTCATTATATGGCGTTGCTCCACCAGATCGAATAGCTAGGCACTTAGAATTCAACGCCAGAAGAATAAAATACAGTATAAGTACAACAGTTTTTCCATCGTATAAAATGAATAATTGCAACCAGTGTGAAAGTAACGGTCATTTCTACGTTCCGGGCAACCTAGGCTTCACCCTAGGCCGTTGTTCCACCAGATCGAATAGTTAGGGCCTAGGAAGTGAACGCCAGAAGCATAAAATGCAATATAAATACAACTGTTTTTCCATCGTATAACAGGATTAATTGCAACCAGTTTGAAAGTGATGGTCATTTCTACGTTCCGGGCAACCTAGGCTTCACTCGAGGGCGTTGCTCCACTATATCGAATAGTTAGCGCCTTAGAACTCAACGCCCGTGGCTTAAAATACAAAATAAATAAAACAGTTTTTCCATCGTATAAAACGAATAATTGCAACCAGCATGAAAGTTATGGTCATTTCTACTTTCCGGGCAACCTAGGCTTCACTCTAGGGCGTTGCTCCACCACATCTAATTGTTATAGACTCAAAAGCCAACGCCAGAAGCATGAAATACAATATAAATACAACAGCTTTTCCATCGTATAACAGGAGTAATTGCAACCAGTGTGAAAGTGATGGTCATTTCTACGTTCCGGGCAACCTGGGCTTCACTATATGGCGTAGCTCCACCAGATCGAATAGCTAGGCACTTAGAATTCAACGCCAGAAGGATAAAATACAATATAAATACAACAGCTTTCCATCGTATATAATGTATATTTATAAACAGTGTGATCGTAATGGTCAGTGCTACGTTCCGGGCAACCTAGGCTGCACTCTAGGGCGTTGTTCCACCAGATCGAATAGTTAGGGCCTAAGAAGTCAACGCCAGAAGAATAAAATACATTATAAGTACGACAGTTTTTCCATCGTATAAAATGAATAATTGTAAACATTGTGAAAGTAGTGGTCATTTCTACGTTCCGGGTAACCTAGGTTTAACTCTAGGGCGTTGCTCCACTAGATCGAATAGCTAGGGACTTAGAAATCAACACCAGAAGAATAAAATACAGTATAAGTACAACAGTTTTTCCATCGTATAAAATGAATAATTGCAACCAGTGTGAAAGTAGCGGTCATTTCTACGTTCCGGGCAACCTAGGCTTCACCCTAGGCCGTTGTTCCACCAGATCGAATAGTTAGGGCCTAGGAAGTGAACGCCAGAAGCATAAAATGCAATATAAATACAACTGTTTTTCCATCGTATAACAGGATTAATTGCAACCAGTTTGAAAGTGATGGTCATTTCTACGTTCCGGGCAACCTAGGCTTCACTCGAGGGCGTTGCTCCACTATATCGAATAGTTAGGGCCTTAGAGCTCAACGCCCGTGGCTTAAAATACAAAATAAATAAAACAGTTTTTCCATCGTATAAAACGAATAATTGCTACCAGTGTGAAAGTAATGTTCATTTCTACGTCCAGGGCAACCTAGGCTTCACCCTAGGGCGTTGTTCCATCGGATGGTATAGTTAGAGCCTAAGAAGTCAACGCCAGAAGCATAAAATACGATATAAATACAACAGCTTTTCCATCGTATAACAGGAATAATTGCAACCAGTGTGAAAGCGATGGTCATTTCCACGTTCCGGGCAACCTAGGCTTCACTCTAGGGCGTTGCTCCACCAGATCGAAAAGTTAGGGCCTTCGAAGTCAATACCAGAAGTATAAAATACAATACAAATATAACAGTTCTTCCATCGTATAAAACGAATAATTGCTACCAGTGTGAAAGTTATGGTCATTTCTACATTCCGGGCAACCTAGGCTTCACCCTAGGGCGTTGTTCCACCAGATGGAATAGTTTGGGCCTAAGAAGTCAACGCCAGAAGCATAAAATACAATATAAATACAACAGTCCTTCCATCGTATAAAACGAATAATTGCTACCAGTGTGAAAGTGATGGTCATTTCTACGTTCCGGGCAACCTAGGCTTCACTCTAGGGCGTTGCTCCGCCACATCGAATAGCTACGGCCTTAGAAGTCAACGCCTGAAGCATAAAACGCAATAAGAAATGCAACAGCTTTTTCATCGAGTAACAGGAATAATTGCAACAAGCGTGAAGGTAATGGTCATTTCTACGTACCGGGCAACCTAGGCTTCACTCTAGGGCGTTGCTACACCAGATCGAATAGTAAGGGGCTTAGAAGTCAACGCCAGAAGCATAAAATACAATAAAGATGCAACAGCCTTTCCATCGTATAAAATGAATAATTGCAAACAGCGTGAAAGTAATGGTCATTTCTACGTTCCGGGCAACCTAGGCGTCACTCTAGGGCGTTGCTCCACCGCATCCAATAGCTACGGCCTTAGAAGTCAACGCCAGAAGCATAAAATACAATATAAATACGACAGTTTTTCCATTATATAAAACGAATAATTGCAACCAGTGTGAAAGTTATGGTCATTTCCACGTTCCGGACAACCTAGGGTTCACCCTAGGGCGTTGTTCCACCAGATGGAATAGTTAGGGCCTAAGAAGTCAACGCCAGAAGCATAAAATACTATATAGATACAACAGCTTTTCCATCGTATAACAGGAATAATTGCAACCAGTGTGAAAGTGATGGTCATTTCTACATTCCGGGCAACCTAGGCTTCACCCTAGGGCGTTGTGCCACCAGATGGAATAGTTAGGGCCTAAGAAGTCAACGCCAGAAGCATAAAATACGATATAAATACAACAGCTTTTCCATCGTATAAAACGATTAATTGCTACCAGTGTGAAAGTAATGACCATTTCAGCGTTTCGGGCATCCTAGACTTAACTCTGAGGCGTTGCTCGACCAGATCGAAGAGTTAGGGCCTTAGAAGTGAACGCCCGAAACATAAAATGCAATAAAAATACAACAGTTTTTCCATCATATAACAGGAATAAAGCAACCAGTTTGAAAGTGATGGTCATTTCTATGTTGCGGGCACCCTAGGCTTCACTCCAGGGCGTTGGTCCACCAGAGCGAATAGTTAGTGCCTTAGAATTCAACGCCAGAAGCATAAAATACAATATAAATACAACAGTTTTTCCATCGTATAGCAGGAGTAATTGCAACCAGTGTGAAAGTGATGGTCATTTCTACGTTCCGGGCAACCTGGGCTTCATTATATGGCGTTGCCCCACCAGATCGAATAGCTAGGCACTTAGAATTCAACGCCAGAAGAATAAAATACAGTATAAGTACAACAGTTTTTCCATCGTATAAAATGAATAATTGCAACCAGTGTGAAAGTAACGGTCATTTCTACGTTCCGGGCAACCTAGGCTTCACCCTAGGCCGTTGTTCCACCAGATCGAATAGTTAGGGCCTAGGAAGTGAACGCCAGAAGCATAAAATGCAATATAAATACAACTGTTTTTCCATCGTATAACAGGATTAATTGCAACCAGTTTGAAAGTGATGGTCATTTCTACGTTCCGGGCAACCTAGGCTTCACTCGAGGGCGTTGCTCCACTATATCGAATAGTTAGCGCCTTAGAACTCAACGCCCGTGGCTTAAAATACAAAATAAATAAAACAGTTTTTCCATCGTATAAAACGAATAATTGCAACCAGCATGAAAGTTATGGTCATTTCTACTTTCCGGGCAACCTAGGCTTCACTCTAGGGCGTTGCTCCACCACATCTAATTGTTATAGACTCAGAAGCCAACGCCAGAAGCATGAAATACAATATAAATACAACAGCTTTTCCATCGTATAAAGTGAATAATTGCAAACAATGTGAAAGTAATGGTCATAACAGGAGTAATTGCAACCAGTGTGAATGTAATGGTCATTTCTACGTTCCGGGCAACCTACGTTTCACTCTATGGCGTTGCTCCACCAGATCGAATAGTTAGTGCCTAAGAAGTCAACGCCAGAAGCATAAAATACAATATAAATACAACAGATTTTCCATCGTATAAAACGAATAATTGCAACCAGTATGAAAGTTATGGTCATTCCTATTGTCCGGGCAACCTAGGTTTCTCCCTAGGGCGTTGCTCCAACAGATTGAATAGTAAGGGCCTTAGAAGTCAACGCCAGAAGCACAAAATACAATATAAATACAATAGTTTTTCCATTGTATTGCATGGATCACTGCAACCAGTGTGAAAGTAATGATCATTTCGGCGTTTCGGGCATCCAAGACTTAACTCTGAGGCGTTGCTCCGCCAGATCGAAGAGTTAGGGCCTTAAAAGTCAACGCCAGAAGCATAAACTACAAAATAAATACAACAGTCTTTCCATCGTATAAAACGAATAATTGCAACCTATGAGAAGATTATGGTCATGTCCACGTTCCGGGCAACCTAGGCTTCACTGTAGGGTGTTGCTCCAACCGATCGAATAGGTAGGGCCATAGAAGTCAGCGCCTAAGCATAAAATACAATAAATATACAAGAGTCTTTCCATCGTATAACCGGAATAATTGCAACCAGTGTGAAAGTGATGGTCATTTCTACGTTCCGGGTAGCCTAGGCATCACTCTAGGATGTTGCTCCACCAGCCCGAATAGTTAGGGCCTTATAAGTCGACACCCGAAGCATAAAATACAAAATAAATTCAACAGCTTTTCCATCGTATAACAGGAATAATTGCAACCAGTTTGAAGGTAATGGTATGTGCTACGTTCCGGGCAACCTCCGCTTCACTCTATGGCGGTGTTCCACCAGATCGAATAATTAGGGCCTAAGAAGTAAACGCCAGAAGCATAAAATACAATATAAATACAACAGCTTTTCTATCGTATATAATGTATATTTGCAAACAGTGTGATCGTAATGGTCATTGCTACGTTCCGGGCAACCTAGGCTTCACTCTAGGGCGTTGTTCCACCAGATCGAATAGTTAGGGCCTAAGAAGTCAACGGCAGAAGAATAAAATTCAATATAAGTACAACAGTTTTTCCATCGTATACAATGAATAATTGCAAGCATTATGAAAGTACTGGTCTTTTCTACGTTCCGGGTAACCTAGGCGTCACACTAGGGCGTCGATCCACCACATCTAATAGCTACGGCCTTACAAGTCAACGCCAGAAGCATAAAATACAATATAAATACAACAGCTTTTCCATCGTATAAAACGAATAAATGCAACCAGTGTGAAAGTAATGGTCATTTCTAGGTTCCGGGCAACCTAGGCTTCACTCTAGGGCGTTGCTCCACCACATCGAATAGCTACGGCCTTAAAATACAACGGCAGAAGCATAAAATACATAATAAATACAACAGTTTTTCCATCGTATAAAACGAATAATTGCAACCAGTGTGAAAGTAATGTTCATTTCTACTTTCCGGGCACCCCAGGCTTCACTCTATGGCGCTGCTCCACCAGATCGAATAGTTAAGGCCTAGGAAGTCAACGCCAGAAGCACGACATACAAAATAAATACAACAGTTTTTCCATCGTATAAAACGAATAATTGCAACCAATGTGAAAGTTATGGTCATTTCTACGTTCCGGGCAACCTAGGCTTCAGCCTAGGGCGTTGCTCCACCACATCGAATAGCTACGGCCTTAAAATACAACGGCAGAAGCATAAAATACATAATAAATACAACAGTTTTTCCATCGTATAAAACGACTAATTGCAACCGGTGTGAAAGTAATGTTCATTTCTACTTTCCGGGCACCCCAGGCTTCACTCTTGGACGTTGCCCCACCAGATCGAATACCTAGGACCTTAGAAGTCGAAGCCAGAAGCAGAAAATTCAAGATAAATAGAACAGTTTTTCCATTGTATGAAACGAATAATTGCTACCAGTGTAAAAGTTATGGTCATTTCTACGTTCCTGGAAACCTAGGCTTCACCCAAGGGCGTTGTTCCACCAGATGGAATAGTTAGGGCCTAAGAAGTCAACGCCAGAAGCATAAAATACTATATAGATACAACAGCTTTTCCATCGTATAACAGGAATAATTGCAACCAGTGTGAAAGTGATGGTCATTTCTATGTTCCCGGCAACCTAGGCTTCACTCTAGGGCGTTGCTCCACCAGATCGAATAATTAGGGCCTTAGAGGTCAACACCAGACGCATAAAATACAGTATAAATGTAACAGTTCTTCCATTGTATAAAACGATTAATTGCTACCAGTGTGAAAGTTATGGTCATTTCTACGTTCCGGGCAACCTAGGCTTCACCATAGGGCGTTGTTCCACCAGATGGAATAGTTACGGCCTAAGAAGTCAACGCCAGAAGCATAAAATACGATATAAACACAACAGCTTTTCCATCGTATAAAACGTATAATTGCAACCAATGTGAAAGTAATGATCATTTCGGCGTTTCGTGCATCCTAGACTTAACTCTGAGGCGTTGCTCCACCAGATCGAAGAGTTAGGGCCTTAGAACTCAACGCCAGAAGCATAAAATACAAAATAAATAGAACAGTTTTTCCATTGTATATAACGAATAATTGCTACCAGTATGAAAGTCATGGTCATTTCTACGTTCCGGGCAACCTAGGCTTCACTCTAGGGCGTTGCTCCACCAGATCGAATAGTTAGGGCCTAAGAAGTCAACGCAAGAAGCATCAAATACAAAATAAGTACAACAGTTTTTCCATTGTATAAAATGAATAATTGCAACCAGTGTGAAAGTAGCGGTCATTTCTACGTTCCGGGCAACCTAGGCTTCACCCTAGGCCGTTGTTCCACCAGATCGAATAGTTAGGGCCTAGGAAGTGAACGCCAGAAGCATAAAATGCAATATAAATACAACTGTTTTTCCATCGTATAACAGGATTAATTGCAACCAGTTTGAAAGTGATGGTCATTTCTACGTTCCGGGCAACCTAGGCTTCACTCGAGGGCGTTGCTCCACTATATCGAATAGTTAGGGCCTTAGAACTCAACGCCCGTGGCTTAAAATACAAAATAAATAAAACAGTTTTTCCATCGTATAAAACGAATAATTGCAACCAGTGTGAAAGTAATGGTCATTTCTACGTTCCGGGCAACCTAGGCTTCACCCTAGGTCGTTGTTCCACCAGATGGAATAGTTAGGGACTAAGAAGTCACCGCCAGAAGCATAAAATACGATATAAATACAACAGCTTTTCCATCGTATAACAGGAATAATAGCAACCAGTGTGAAAGTGATGGACATTTCTACGTTCCGGGCAACCTAGGCGTCACTCTATGGCGTTGCTCCACCACATCTAATAGCTACGGCCTTAGAAGTCAACGACAGAAGCATAAAATACAATATAAATACAACAGCTTTTCCATCGTATAACAGGAGTAATTGCAACCAGTGTGAAAGTGATGGTCATTTCTACGTTCCGGGCAACCTGGGCTTCACTATATGGCGTTGCTCCACCAGATCGAATAGCTAGGCACTTAGAATTCAACGCCAGAAGGATAAAATACAATATAAATACAACAGCTTTTCCATCGTATATAATGTATATTTATAAACAGTGTGATCGTAATGGTCAGTGCTACGTTCCGGGCAACCTAGGCTGCACTCTAGGGCGTTGTTCCACCAGATCGAATAGTTAGGGCCTAAGAAGTCAACGCCAGAAGAATAAAATACATTATAAGTACGACAGTTTTTCCATCGTATAAAATGAATAATTGTAAACATTGTGAAAGTAGTGGTCATTTCTACGTTCCGGGTAACCTAGGTTTAACTCTAGGGCGTTGCTCCACCAGATCGAATAGCTAGGGACTTAGAAATCAACACCAGAAGAATAAAATACAGTATAAGTACAACAGTTTTTCCATCGTATAAAATGAATAATTGCAACCAGTGTGAAAGTAGCGGTCATTTCTACGTTCCGGGCAACCTAGGCTTCACCCTAGGCCGTTGTTCCACCAGATCGAATAGTTAGGGCCTAGGAAGTGAACGCCAGAAGCATAAAATGCAATATAAATACAACTGTTTTTCCATCGTATAACAGGATTAATTGCAACCAGTGTGAAAGTTATGGTCATTTCTACATTCCGGGCAACCTAGGCTTCACCCTAGGGCGTTGTTCCATCGGATGGTATAGTTAGAGCCTAAGAAGTCAACGCCAGAAGCATAAAATACGATATAAATACAACAGCTTTTCCATCGTATAACAGGAATAATTGCAACCAGTGTGAAAGCGATGGTCATTTCCACGTTCCGGGCAACCTAGGCTTCACTCTAGGGCGTTGCTCCACCAGATCGAAAAGTTAGGGCCTTAGAAGTCAATACCAGAAGTATAAAATACAATACAAATATAACAGTTCTTCCATCGTATAAAACGAATAATTGCTACCAGTGTGAAAGTTATGGTCATCTCTACATTCCGGGCAACCTAGGCTTCACCCTAGGGCGTTGTTCCACCAGATGGAATAGTTTGGGCCTAAGAAGTCAACGCCAGAAGCATAAAATACAATATAAATACAACAGTCCTTCCATCGTATAAAACGAATAATTGCTACCAGTGTGAAAGTGATGGTCATTTCTACGTTCCGGGCAACCTAGGCTTCACCCTAGGGCGTTGTTCCACCAGATGGAATAGTTAGGGCCTAAGAAGTCAACGCCAGAAGCATAAGATACGATATAAATACAACAGCTTTTCCATCTTATAAAACGTATAATTGCAGCGAATGTGAAAGTAATGATCATTTCGGCGTTTCGGGCATCCTAATCTTAATTCTGAGGCGTTGCTCCACCAGATCGAAGAGTTAGGGCCTTAGAAGTGAACGCCAAAAGCATAAAATACAATACAAATACAACAGTTTTTCCATCGTATAAAACGAATAATAGCAACCAGCGTGAAAGTAATGGTCATTTCTACGTTCCGGCCAACATAGGCTTCACTCTTGGACGTTGCCCCCCAGATCGAATAGCTAGGACCTTAGAAGTCGAAGCCAGAAGCAGAAAATTCAAAATAAATAGAACAGTTTTTCCATTGTATGAAACGAATAATTGCTACCAGTGTAAAAGTTATGGTCATTTCTACGTTCCTGGCAACCTAGGCTTCACCCAAGGGCGTTGTTCCACCAGATGGAATAGTTAGGGCCTAAGAAGCCACGCCAGAAGCACTAAATACGATATAAATACAACAGCTTTTCCATCGTATAAAACGAATAATTGCAAACAGTGTGAAAGTAATGGCCATTTCTACGTTCCGGCCAACCTAGGCTTCACTCTAGGGCGTTGCTCCGCCACATCGAATAGCTACGGCCTTAGAAGTCAACGCCTGAAGCATAAAACGCAATAAGAAATGCAACAGCTTTTTCATCGAGTAACAGGAAGAATTGCAACAAGCGTGAAGGTAATGGTCATTTCTACGTACCGGGCAACCTAGGCTTCACTCTAGGGCGTTGCTACACCAGATCGAATAGTAAGGGGCTTAGAAGTCAACGCCAGAAGCATAAAATACAATAAAGATGCAACAGCCTTTCCATCGTATAAAATGAATAATTGCAAACAGTGTGAAAGTAATGGTCATTTCTACGTTCCGGGCAACCTAGGCGTCACTCTAGGGCGTTGCTCCACCGCCTCCAATAGCTACGGCCTTAGAAGTCAACGCCAGAAGCATAAAATACAATATAAATACGACAGTTTTTCCATTATATAAAACGAATAATTGCAACCAGTGTGAAAGTTATGGTCATTTCCACGTAACGGACAACCTAGGGTTCACCCTAGGGCGTTGTTCCACCAGATGGAACAGTTAGGGCCTAAGAAGTCAACGCCAGAAGCATAAAATACTATATAGATACAACAGCTTTTCCATCGTATAACAGGAATAATTGCAACCAGTGTGAAAGTGATGGTCATTTCTATGTTCCCGGCAACCTAGTCTTCACTCTAGGGCGTTGCTCCACCAGATCGAATAATTCGGGCCTAAGAGGTCAACACCAGACGCATAAAATACAGTATAAATGTAACAGTTCTTCCATTGTATAAAACGATTAATTGCTACCAGTGTGAAAGTTATGGTCATTTCTACATTCCGGGCAACCTAGGCTTCACCCCAGGGCGTTGTGCCACCAGATGGAATAGTTAGGGCCTAAGAAGTCAACGCCAGAAGCATAAAATACGATATAAATACAACAGCTTTTCCATCGTATAAAACGTATAATTGCAACCAATGTGAAAGTAATGACCATTTCAGCGTTTCGGGCATCCTAGACTTAACTCTGAGGCGTTGCTCGACCAGATCGAAGAGTTAGGGCCTTAGAAGTGAACGCCCGAAACATAAAATGCAATAAAAATACAACAGTTTTTCCATCATATAACAGGAATAAAGCAACCAGTTTGAAAGTGATGGTCATTTCTATGTTGCGGGCACCCTAGGCTTCACTCCAGGGCGTTGGTCCACCAGAGCGAATAGTTAGTGCCTTAGAATTCAACGCCAGAAGCATAAAATACAATATAAATACAACAGTTTTTCCATCGTATAACAGGAGTAATTGCAACCAGTGTGAAAGTGATGGTCATTTCTACGTTCCGGGCAACCTGGGCTTCATTATATGGCGTTGCTCCACCAGATCGAATAGCTAGGCACTTAGAATTCAACGCCAGAAGAATAAAATACAGTATAAGTACAACAGTTTTTCCATCGTATAAAATGAATAATTGCAACCAGTGTGAAAGTAACGGTCATTTCTACGTTCCGGGCAACCTAGGCTTCACCCTAGGCCGTTGTTCCACCAGATCGAATAGTTAGGGCCTAGGAAGTGAACGCCAGAAGCATAAAATGCAATATAAATACAACTGTTTTTCCATCGTATAACAGGATTAATTGCAACCAGTTTGAAAGTGATGGTCATTTCTACGTTCCGGGCAACCTAGGCTTCACTCGAGGGCGTTGCTCCACTATATCGAATAGTTAGCGCCTTAGAACTCAACGCCCGTGGCTTAAAATACAAAATAAATAAAACAGTTTTTCCATCGTATAAAACGAATAATTGCAACCAGCATGAAAGTTATGGTCATTTCTACTTTCCGGGCAACCTAGGCTTCACTCTAGGGCGTTGCTCCACCACATCTAATTGTTATAGACTCAAAAGCCAACGCCAGAAGCATGAAATACAATATAAATACAACAGCTTTTCCATCGTATAAAGTGAATAATTGCAAACAATGTGAAAGTAATGGTCATAACAGGAGTAATTGCAACCAGTGTGAATGTAATGGTCATTTCTACGTTCCGGGCAACCTACGTTTCACTCTATGGCGTTGCTCCACCAGATCGAATAGTTAGTGCCTAAGAAGTCAACGCCAGAAGCATAAAATACAATATAAATACAACAGATTTTCCATCGTATAAAACGAATAATTGCAACCAGTATGACAGTTATGGTCATTCCTATTGTCCGGGCAACCTAGGTTTCTCCCTAGGGCGTTGCTCCAACAGATTGAATAGTAAGGGCCTTAGAAGTCAACGCCAGAAGCATAAAATACAATAAAGATGCAACAGCCTTTCCATCGTATAAAATGAATAATTGCAAACAGTGTGAAAGTAATGGTCATTTCTACGTTCCGGGCAACCTAGGCGTCACTCTAGGGCGTTGCTCCACCGCATCCAATAGCTACGGCCTTAGAAGTCAACGCCAGAAGCATAAAATACAATATAAATACGACAGTTTTTCCATTATATAAAACGAATAATTGCAACCAGTGTGAAAGTTATGGTCATTTCCACGTTCCGGACAACCTAGGGTTCACCCTAGGGCGTTGTTCCACCAGATGGAATAGTTAGGGCCTAAGAAGTCAACGCCAGAAGCATAAAATACTATATAGATACAACAGCTTTTCCATCGTATAACAGGAATAATTGCAACCAGTGTGAAAGTGATGGTCATTTCTATGTTCCCGGCAACCTAGTCTTCACTCTAGGGCGTTGCTCCACCAGATCGAATAATTCGTGCCTAAGAGGTCAACACCAGACGCATAAAATACAGTATAAATGTAACAGTTCTTCCATTGTATAAAACGATTAATTGCTACCAGTGTGAAAGTTATGGTCATTTCTACATTCCGGGCAACCTAGGCTTCACCCTAGGGCGTTGTGCCACCAGATGGAATAGTTAGGGCCTAAGAAGTCAACGCCAGAAGCATAAAATACGATATAAATACAACAGCTTTTCCATCGTATATAATGTATATTTGCAAACAGTGTGAAAGTAATGGTCATTTCTACGTTCCGGCCAACATAGGCTTCACTCTTGGACGTTGCCCCCCAGATCGAATAGCTAGGACCTTAGAAGTCGAAGCCAGAAGCACCAAATTCCAAATAAATACAACAGTTTTTCCATCGTATAAAACGAATAATTGCAACCAGTGTGAAAGTAATGGTCATTCCTATTGTCCGGGCAACCTAGGTTTCTCCCTAGGGCGTTGCTCCAACAGATTGAATAGTAAGGGCCTTAGAAGTCAACGCCAGAAGCATAAAATACAATAAAGATGCAACAGCCTTTCCATCGTATAAAATGAATAATTGCAAACAGTGTGAAAGTAATGGTCATTTCTACGTTCCGGGCAACCTAGGCGTCACTCTATGGCGTTGCTCCACCACATCTAATAGCTACGGCCTTAGAAGTCAACGACAGAAGCATAAAATACAATATAAATACAACAGCTTTTCCATCGTATAACAGGAGTAATTGCAACCAGTGTGAAAGTGATGGTCATTTCTACGTTCCGGGCAACCTGGGCTTCACTATATGGCGTTGCTCCACCAGATCGAATAGCTAGGCACTTAGAATTCAACGCCAGAAGGATAAAATACAATATAAATACAACAGCTTTCCATCGTATATAATGTATATTTATAAACAGTGTGATCGTAATGGTCAGTGCTACGTTCCGGGCAACCTAGGCTGCACTCTAGGGCGTTGTTCCACCAGATCGAATAGTTAGGGCCTAAGAAGTCAACGCCAGAAGAATAAAATACATTATAAGTACGACAGTTTTTCCATCGTATAAAATGAATAATTGTAAACATTGTGAAAGTAGCGGTCATTTCTACGTTCCGGGCAACCTAGGCTTCACCCTAGGCCGTTGTTCCACCAGATCGAATAGTTAGGGCCTAGGAAGTGAACGCCAGAAGCATAAAATGCAATATAAATACAACTGTTTTTCCATCGTATAACAGGATTAATTGCAACCAGTTTGAAAGTGATGGTCATTTCTACGTTCCGGGCAACCTAGGCTTCACTCGAGGGCGTTGCTCCACTATATCGAATAGTTAGGGCCTTAGAACTCAACGCCCGTGGCTTAAAATACAAAATAAATAAAACAGTTTTTCCATCGTATAAAACGAATAATTGCTACCAGTGTGAAAGTAATGTTCATTTCTACGTCCAGGGCAACCTAGGCTTCACCCTAGGGCGTTGTTCCATCGGATGGTATAGTTAGAGCCTAAGAAGTCAACGCCAGAAGCATAAAATACGATATAAATACAACAGCTTTTCCATCGTATAACAGGAATAATTGCAACCAGTGTGAAAGCGATGGTCATTTCCACGTTCCGGGCAACCTAGGCTTCACTCTAGGGCGTTGCTCCACCAGATCGAAAAGTTAGGGCCTTCGAAGTCAATACCAGAAGTATAAAATACAATACAAATATAACAGTTCTTCCATCGTATAAAACGAATAATTGCTACCAGTGTGAAAGTTATGGTCATTTCTACATTCCGGGCAACCTAGGCTTCACCCTAGGGCGTTGTTCCACCAGATGGAATAGTTTGGGCCTAAGAAGTCAACGCCAGAAGCATAAAATACAATATAAATACAACAGTCCTTCCATCGTATAAAACGAATAATTGCTACCAGTGTGAAAGTGATGGTCATTTCTACGTTCCGGGCAACCTAGGCTTCACCCTAGGGCGTTGTTCCACCAGATGGAATAGTTAGGGCCTAAGAAGTCAACGCCAGAAGCATAAGATACGATATAAATACAACAGCTTTTCCATCGTATAAAACGAATAATTGCAAACAGTGTGAAAGTAATGGCCATTTCTACGTTCCGGCCAACCTAGGCTTCACTCTAGGGCGTTGCTCCGCCACATCGAATTGCTACGGCCTTAGAAGTCAACGCCTGAAGCATAAAACGCAATAAGAAATGCAACAGCTTTTTCATCGAGTAACAGGAATAATTGCAACAAGCGTGAAGGTAATGGTCATTTCTACGTACCGGGCAACCTAGGCTTCACTCTAGGGCGTTGCTACACCAGATCGAATAGTAAGGGGCTTAGAAGTCAACGCCAGAAGCATAAAATACAATAAAGATGCAACAGCCTTTCCATCGTATAAAATGAATAATTGCAAACAGTGTGAAAGTAATGGTCATTTCTACGTTCCGGGCAACCTAGGCGTCACTCTAGGGCGTTGCTCCACCGCATCCAATAGCTACGGCCTTAGAAGTCAACGCCAGAAGCATAAAATACAATATAAATACGACAGTTTTTCCATTATATAAAACGAATAATTGCAACCAGTGTGAAAGTTATGGTCATTTCCACGTTCCGGACAACCTAGGGTTCACCCTAGGGCGTTGTTCCACCAGATGGAATAGTTAGGGCCTAAGAAGTCAACGCCAGAAGCATAAAATACTATATAGATACAACAGCTTTTCCATCGTATAACAGGAATAATTGCAACCAGTGTGAAAGTGATGGTCATTTCTACATTCCGGGCAACCTAGGCTTCACCCTAGGGCGTTGTGCCACCAGATGGAATAGTTAGGGCCTAAGAAGTCAACGCCAGAAGCATAAAATACGATATAAATACAACAGCTTTTCCATCGTATAAAACGATTAATTGCTACCAGTGTGAAAGTAATGACCATTTCAGCGTTTCGGGCATCCTAGACTTAACTCTGAGGCGTTGCTCGACCAGATCGAAGAGTTAGGGCCTTAGAAGTGAACGCCCGAAACATAAAATGCAATAAAAATACAACAGTTTTTCCATCATATAACAGGAATAAAGCAACCAGTTTGAAAGTGATGGTCATTTCTATGTTGCGGGCACCCTAGGCTTCACTCCAGGGCGTTGGTCCACCAGAGCGAATAGTTAGTGCCTTAGAATTCAACGCCAGAAGCATAAAATACAATATAAATACAACAGTTTTTCCATCGTATAACAGGAGTAATTGCAACCAGTGTGAAAGTGATGGTCATTTCTACGTTCCGGGCAACCTGGGCTTCATTATATGGCGTTGCCCCACCAGATCGAATAGCTAGGCACTTAGAATTCAACGCCAGAAGAATAAAATACAGTATAAGTACAACAGTTTTTCCATCGTATAAAATGAATAATTGCAACCAGTGTGAAAGTAACGGTCATTTCTACGTTCCGGGCAACCTAGGCTTCACCCTAGGCCGTTGTTCCACCAGATCGAATAGTTAGGGCCTAGGAAGTGAACGCCAGAAGCATAAAATGCAATATAAATACAACTGTTTTTCCATCGTATAACAGGATTAATTGCAACCAGTTTGAAAGTGATGGTCATTTCTACGTTCCGGGCAACCTAGGCTTCACTCGAGGGCGTTGCTCCACTATATCGAATAGTTAGCGCCTTAGAACTCAACGCCCGTGGCTTAAAATACAAAATAAATAAAACAGTTTTTCCATCGTATAAAACGAATAATTGCAACCAGCATGAAAGTTATGGTCATTTCTACTTTCCGGGCAACCTAGGCTTCACTCTAGGGCGTTGCTCCACCACATCTAATTGTTATAGACTCAGAAGCCAACGCCAGAAGCATGAAATACAATATAAATACAACAGCTTTTCCATCGTATAAAGTGAATAATTGCAAACAATGTGAAAGTAATGGTCATAACAGGAGTAATTGCAACCAGTGTGAATGTAATGGTCATTTCTACGTTCCGGGCAACCTACGTTTCACTCTATGGCGTTGCTCCACCAGATCGAATAGTTAGTGCCTAAGAAGTCAACGCCAGAAGCATAAAATACAATATAAATACAACAGATTTTCCATCGTATAAAACGAATAATTGCAACCAGTATGAAAGTTATGGTCATTCCTATTGTCCGGGCAACCTAGGTTTCTCCCTAGGGCGTTGCTCCAACAGATTGAATAGTAAGGGCCTTAGAAGTCAACGCCAGAAGCACAAAATGCAATATAAATACAATAGTTTTTCCATTGTATTGCATGGATCACTGCAACCAGTGTGAAAGTAATGATCATTTCGGCGTTTCGGGCATCCAAGACTTAACTCTGAGGCGTTGCTCCGCCAGATCGAAGAGTTAGGGCCTTAAAAGTCAACGCCAGAAGCATAAACTACAAAATAAATACAACAGTCTTTCCATCGTATAAAACGAATAATTGCAACCTATGAGAAGATTATGGTCATGTCCACGTTCCGGGCAACCTAGGCTTCACTGTAGGGTGTTGCTCCAACCGATCGAATAGGTAGGGCCATAGAAGTCAGCGCCTAAGCATAAAATACAATAAATATACAAGAGTCTTTCCATCGTATAACCGGAATAATTGCAACCAGTGTGAAAGTGATGGTCATTTCTACGTTCCGGGTAGCCTAGGCATCACTCTAGGATGTTGCTCCACCAGCCCGAATAGTTAGGGCCTTATAAGTCGACACCCGAAGCATAAAATACAAAATAAATTCAACAGCTTTTCCATCGTATAACAGGAATAATTGCAACCAGTTTGAAGGTAATGGTATGTGCTACGTTCCGGGCAACCTCCGCTTCACTCTATGGCGGTGTTCCACCAGATCGAATAATTAGGGCCTAAGAAGTAAACGCCAGAAGCATAAAATACAATATAAATACAACAGCTTTTCTATCGTATATAATGTATATTTGCAAACAGTGTGATCGTAATGGTCATTGCTACGTTCCGGGCAACCTAGGCTTCACTCTAGGGCGTTGTTCCACCAGATCGAATAGTTAGGGCCTAAGAAGTCAACGGCAGAAGAATAAAATTCAATATAAGTACAACAGTTTTTCCATCGTATACAATGAATAATTGCAAGCATTATGAAAGTACTGGTCTTTTCTACGTTCCGGGTAACCTAGGCGTCACACTAGGGCGTCGATCCACCACATCTAATAGCTACGGCCTTACAAGTCAACGCCAGAAGCATAAAATACAATATAAATACAACAGCTTTTCCATCGTATAAAACGAATAAATGCAACCAGTGTGAAAGTAATGGTCATTTCTAGGTTCCGGGCAACCTAGGCTTCACTCTAGGGCGTTGCTCCACCACATCGAATAGCTACGGCCTTAAAATACAACGGCAGAAGCATAAAATACATAATAAATACAACAGTTTTTCCATCGTATAAAACGAATAATTGCAACCAGTGTGAAAGTAATGTTCATTTCTACTTTCCGGGCACCCCAGGCTTCACTCTATGGCGCTGCTCCACCAGATCGAATAGTTAAGGCCTAGGAAGTCAACGCCAGAAGCACGACATACAAAATAAATACAACAGTTTTTCCATCGTATAAAACGAATAATTGCAACCAATGTGAAAGTTATGGTCATTTCTACGTTCCGGGCAACCTAGGCTTCAGCCTAGGGCGTTGCTCCACCACATCGAATAGCTACGGCCTTAAAATACAACGGCAGAAGCATAAAATACATAATAAATACAACAGTTTTTCCATCGTATAAAACGACTAATTGCAACCGGTGTGAAAGTAATGTTCATTTCTACTTTCCGGGCACCCCAGGCTTCACTCTTGGACGTTGCCCCACCAGATCGAATACCTAGGACCTTAGAAGTCGAAGCCAGAAGCAGAAAATTCAAGATAAATAGAACAGTTTTTCCATTGTATGAAACGAATAATTGCTACCAGTGTAAAAGTTATGGTCATTTCTACGTTCCTGGAAACCTAGGCTTCACCCAAGGGCGTTGTTCCACCAGATGGAATAGTTAGGGCCTAAGAAGTCAACGCCAGAAGCATAAAATACTATATAGATACAACAGCTTTTCCATCGTATAACAGGAATAATTGCAACCAGTGTGAAAGTGATGGTCATTTCTATGTTCCCGGCAACCTAGGCTTCACTCTAGGGCGTTGCTCCACCAGATCGAATAATTAGGGCCTTAGAGGTCAACACCAGACGCATAAAATACAGTATAAATGTAACAGTTCTTCCATTGTATAAAACGATTAATTGCTACCAGTGTGAAAGTTATGGTCATTTCTACGTTCCGGGCAACCTAGGCTTCACCATAGGGCGTTGTTCCACCAGATGGAATAGTTACGGCCTAAGAAGTCAACGCCAGAAGCATAAAATACGATATAAACACAACAGCTTTTCCATCGTATAAAACGTATAATTGCAACCAATGTGAAAGTAATGATCATTTCGGCGTTTCGTGCATCCTAGACTTAACTCTGAGGCGTTGCTCCACCAGATCGAAGAGTTAGGGCCTTAGAACTCAACGCCAGAAGCATAAAATACAAAATAAATAGAACAGTTTTTCCATTGTATATAACGAATAATTGCTACCAGTATGAAAGTCATGGTCATTTCTACGTTCCGGGCAACCTAGGCTTCACTCTAGGGCGTTGCTCCACCAGATCGAATAGTTAGGGCCTAAGAAGTCAACGCAAGAAGCATCAAATACAAAATAAGTACAACAGTTTTTCCATTGTATAAATCGAATAATTGCAACCAGTGTGAAAGTAATGTTCATTTCTACGTCCAGGGCAACCTAGGCTTCACCCTAGGGCGCTGTTCCATCGGATGGTATAGTTAGGGTCTAAGAAGTCAACGCCAGAAGCATAAAATACGATATAAATACAACAGCTTTTCCATCGTATAACAGGAATAATTGCAACCAGTGTGAAAGCGATGGTCATTTCCACGTTCCGGGCAACCTAGGCTTCACTCTAGGGCGTCGCTCCACCAGATCGAAAAGTTAGGGCCTTAAAAGTCAATACCAGAAGTATAAAGTACAATACAAATATAACAGTTCTTCCATCGTATAAAACGAATAATAGCAACCAGTATGAAAGTTATGGTCATTTCTACTTTCCGGCCATCCTGGGCTTCACCCTAGGTCGTTGCTCCAACAAATCTAATAGTTAGGGCCTTAGAAGTCAACGCCAGAAGCATAAAATACAATATAAATACGACAGCTTTTCCATTGTATAAAACGAATAATTGCAACCAGTGTGAATGTTATGGTCATTTCTACGTTCCGGACAACCTAGGGTTCACCCTAGGGCGTTGTTCACCAGATCGAATAGTTAAGGCCTAAGAAGTGAACTCCAGAAGCATAAAATACAATAAAGATGCAACAGCTTTTCCATCGTATAGAACGACTAATTGCAAACAGTGTGAAAGTAATGGGCATTTCGACGTTCCGTGCAGCCTAGGCTTCGCTCTAGGGCATTGCACCACCAGGTCGAATAGATAGGGCCTTAGAAAGCAACTCCAGACGCATAAAATACAATAAGAATACAACAGTTTTTCCATCGTATAAAAAGAATAATTGTAACCAGTGTGAAAGTAATGGTCATTTCTACGTTTCGGGCAACATACACTTCACTGTTGAACGTTGCCCCACGAGATCGAATAGCTAGGACCTTAGAAGTCAACGCCAGAATCATAAAATACTATAAAAAAGCAACATTTTTTCCATCGTATAACAGGAATAACTGCAACCAGTGTGAAAGTACTCGTCATTTCTACGTTACGGGCAACCTAGGCTTCACTCTAGGGCGTTGCTCCGCCAGATCGAATAGTTATGGCCTGAGAAGCCAGCGCCAGAAGCATAAAATACAATATAAATACAACACCTTTTCCATCGTATAACAGGAATAATTGCAACCAGTGCTAAGGCTATGGTCATTTCTACGTTCCGGGCATCCCAGGCTTCATTCTAGGGCGTTGCTCCACTAGATCAAATAGTTAGGGCCTTAGAAGACAACGCCAGAAGCATAAAATACGATATAGATAGAACAGTTTTTCCATCGTATAAAAAGAATAATTGCAACCAGTGCGAATGTAATGGTCATTTCTACGTTTCGGGCAACATACGCTTCACCCTTGGACGCTGCCCCCGAGATCGGATAGTTAAGGCCTTAGAAGTCAACGCCAGAAGCATAAAGTACAATCGAAATGCAACAGTTTTTCCATCGTATAGCATGAATAATTGCAACCAGTGTGAAAGTAATCATCATTTCGACGTTTCGAGCATCCTAGATTTAACTGTGAGGCATTGCTCCACCAGATCGAATACGTAGGGACTTAGAAGTCAACGCCAGAAGCATAAAGTACAATAAAAATGCAACAGTTTGTCCATCGTATAACAGGAATAATTGCAACCATTGTGAAAGTGATGGTCATTTCTACGTTTCGGGCAACCTTGGCTTCACTCTAGGGCGTTGCTCCGCCAGATCGAATAGTTAGGGTCTGAGAAGTCAGCGCCAGAAGCATAAAATACAATATAAATACAACACCTTTTCCATCGTATAACAGGAATAATTGCAACCAGTGCTCAGGCTATGGTCGTTTCTACGTTCCGGGCAACCTAGGCTTCACGCTAGGGCGTTGCTCCACCGCATCGAATAATTAGGGCCTTAGAAGTCAACGCCAGAAGCATAAAATACAGTAAAGATGCAACAGTTTTTCCATCGTATAAAACGAATAATTGCAACCAGTGTGAAAGTTATGGTCATTTCTACATTCCGAGCAACCGAGGCTTCACTCTAGGACGTTGCTCCACCAGATCGAACAGCTAGGGCCTTAGAAGTCAACGACAGAAGCCTAAAATACAATAAAGATGCAACAGTTTTTAGATCGTATAACAGGAATAACTGCTAACAGTGTGAAAGTACTGGTCATTTCCACGTTCCGGATAACCTAGGTTTAACTCTAGGGCGTTGCTCCACCAGATGGAATAGCTAGGGACTTAGAAATCAACGCCAGAAGCATAAAATACAATATAAATACAACATCTTTGTCACCGTATAAAATGAATAATTGCAAACAGTGTGAAAGTAATGGTCATTTCTACGTTCCGGGCAACACAGGCTTCACTCTTGGACGTTGCCCCACCAGATCGAATAGCTAGGACCTTAGAAGTCGAAGCCAGAAGCAAAAAATTCAAAATATATAGAACAGTTTTTCCATTGTATGAAACGAATAATTGCTACCAGTGTGAAAGTTATGGTCATTTCTACGTTCCTGGCAACCTAGGCTTCACCCAGGGGCGTCGTTCCACCAGATGGAATAGTTAGGGCCTAAGAAGTCAACGCCAGAAGCACTAAATACGATATAAATACAACAGCTGTTCCATCGTATAAAACGAATAATTGCAAACAGTGTGATAGTAATGGCCATTTCTACGTTCCGGGCAACCTAGGCTTCACTCTAGGGCGTTGCTCCGCCACATTGAATAGATACGGCCTTAGAAGTAAACGGCAGAAGCATAAAATACAATATAAATACGACTGTTTTTCCATTGTATAAAACGAATAATTGCAACCAGTGTGAAAGTTATGGTCATTTCTACGTTCCGGACAGCCTAGGGTTCACCCTAGGGCGTTGTTCACCAGATCGAATAGTTAAGGCCTAAGAAGTGAACTCCAGAAGCATAAAATACAATAAAGATGCAACAGCTTTTCCATCGTATAAAACGAATAATTGCAAACAGTGTGAAAGTAATGGGCATTTCGACGTTCCGTGCAGCCTAGGCTTCGCTCTAGGGCATTGCACCACCAGGTCGAATAGTTAGGGCCTTAGAAAGCAACTCCAGACGCATAAAATACAATAAAAATACAACAGTTTTTCCATCGTATAAAAAGAATAATTGTAACCAGTGTGAAAGTTATGGTCATTTCTACGTTTCGGGCAACATACGCTTCACTGTTGAACGTTGCCCCACGAGATCGAATAGCTAGGACCATAGAAGTCAACGCCAGAATCATAAAATACTATAAAAAAGCAACAGTTTTTCCATCGTATAACAGGAATAACTGCAACCAGTGTGAAAGTACTCGTCATTTCTACGTTACGGGCAACCTAGGGTTCACTCTAGGGCGTTGCTCCGCCAGATCGAATAGTTATGGCCTGAGAAGCCAGCGCCAGAAGCATAAAATACAATATAAATACAACACCTTTTCCATCGTATAACAGGAATAATTGCAACCAGTGCTAAGGCTATGGTCATTTCTACGTTCCGGGCAACCCAGGCTTCATTCTAGGGCGTTGCTCCACTAGATCGAATAGTTAGGTCCTTAGAAGACAACGCCAGAAGCATAAAATACGATATAGATACAACAGTTTTTCCATCGTATAAAAAGAATAATTGCAACCAGTGCGAATGTAATGGTCATTTCTACGTTTCGGGCAACATACGCTTCACGCTTGGACGCTGCGCCCGAGATCGAGTAGTTAAGGCCTAAGAAGTCAACGCCAGAAGCATAGAGTACAATAAAAATACAACAGTTTTTCCATCGTATAACAGGAATAATTGTAACCAGTGTGAAAGTAATGGTCATTTCTACGTTCCGGGCAACCTAGGCTTCACTCTAGGGCGTTGTTCAAACAGATCGAATAGTTAGGGCCTAAGGAGTCAACGCCAGAAGCATAAAATACAATATAAATAAAACAGCTTTCCATCGTATATAATGTATATTTGCAAACAGTGTGAAAGTACTGGTCATTTCTACGTTCCTGGCAACATAGGCTTCACTCTAGGGCATTGTTCCGCCATATCGAATAGTTAGGGACTTAGAATTCAACGCCAGAGGCATAAAATACAACTAAATTGCAACAGTTTTTCCATCGTATAACAGGAATAACTGCATCCAGTGTGAAAGTACTGGTCATTTCTACGTTCCGGTTAACCTGGGTTTCACTCTAGGGCGTTGCTCCACCATATCTAATAGCTAGGGACTTAGATGTCAACGCCAGAAGCACAAAATAAATTATAAATACAACAGTCTTTCCATTGTATAAAACGAATAATTGCAACCAGTGTGAATGTTATGGTCATATCGACGTTCCGGCGAACCTGGGCTTAACTGTAGCGCGTTGCTCCACCAGATCGAATAGGTAGGGCCATAGAAGTCAACACCCGAAACATAAAATACAATAGAGATACAAGAGTTTTTCCATCGTATAAGAGGAATAATTGCAACCAGTTTGAAGGTAGTGGTCTTTTCTACGTTCCGGGCAACCGAGGCTTCACTCTAGGAGGGCGCTCCACCAGATCAAATAGTTAGGGCCTAAGCAGTCAACGCCAGAAGCATATAATACAATATAAATAAAACAGTTTTTCCATCGTATAAAATGAATAATTGCAAACAGTGTGAAAGTAATGGTCATTTCTACGTTCCGGGCAACCTAGGCTTCACTCTAGGGCGTTGCTCAACCACGTCGAATAGCTACGACCCTAGAAGACAACGCCTGAAGCATAAAATACAATTAAAATACAACTGTTTTTCCATCCTATAACAGGAATAATTGCAACCCGTGTGAAAGTGATGGACATTTCTACGTTCCGGGCAACATAGGCTTCACTCTATGGCGTTTTTCCTCCACATCGAATAGCTACGGCCGCAGAAGTCAACGCCTGAAGCATAAAATGCAATAAAAATACAACAGTCTTTCCATCCTATAACAGGAATAATTGCAACCCGTGTGAAAGTGATGGTCATTTGTACGTTCCAGGCAACCTAGGCTTCACTCTAGGGCGTTGCTCTACCATATCGAATTGTTAGGGCCTAAGAAGTGAACGCCAGAAGCATAATATACAATATAAATATAACAGTTTTTCCATTGTATAAAACGAATAATAGCAATCAGTGTGAAAGTTGTGGTCATTTCTACGTTCCGGGCAACCTAGGCTTCACTCTAGGGCGTTGCTCTACCAGATCGAATTGTTAGGGCCTAAGAAGTGAACGCCAGAAGCATAATATACAATATAAATACAACAGCTTTGCCATCGTATAAAATGAATAATTGCAACCAGTGTGAAAGATATCGTCATTTCTACGTTCCGGGCAACCTAAGCTTCACTGTAGGGCGTTGCTCCACGAGATCGAATACTTAGGGACTTAGAATTCAACGCCAGAAGCGTTGTTTTTATAATTATTTATTATAATTATTCGTTTTATACAATGGAAGAACTGTTGTATTTATATTGTATTTTATGCTTCTGGCGTTGACTTCTTAGGCCCTAACTATTCGACCTGGTGGAGCAACGCCGTAGAGTGAAGCCTAGGTTGCCCGGAACGTAGAAATGACCATTACTTTCACACTGTTTGCAATTATTCCTTTTATACCATGGAAAAGCTGTTGTACTTATATCGTATTTTATGCTTCTGGCGTTGACTTCTAAGGACCTAACTATTCGATCTGGTGGAGCACCACCCTAGAGTGAAGCCTAGGTTGCTCGGAATATAGAAATGACCATAACTTTCACACTGGTTGCAATTATTCGTTTTCTACGATGGAAAAACTGTTCTATTTATTTTGCATTTTATGCTTCGGGCGTTGACTTCCAAGGCCCTAGCTATTCCATGTGGTGGAGCAACACTCTAGCGTGAAGCCTAGGTTGCCCGGAACGTAGAAATGACAATTACTTCCACACTGTTTGCAAATATACATTATATACGATGGAAAAGCTGTTGTACTTATATTGTAATTTATGCTTCTGGCGCTGACTTCTTAGGCCGTAACTATTTGATCTGGTGGAGCACCACCCTAGAGTGAAGCCTAGGTTGCCCGGAACGTAGAACATACCATTACCTTCACACTGGTTGCAATTATTCCTGTTATACGATGGAAAAACTGTTGCACCTTTATTGTATTTTATGCTTCTGGCGTTGACTTCATAGGCCCTAACTATTCGATCTGGTGGAGCAACGCCCTAGAGTGAAGCCTAGGTTGCTCGGAATGTAGAAATGACCATAACTTTCACACTGGTTACCATTATTCGTTTTATACGATGGAAAAGCTGTTGAATTTATATCGTATTTTATGCTTCTGGCGTTGACTTCTTAGGCCCTAACTATTCGATCTGTTGGAGCAACGCCCTAGAGTGAAGCCTAGGTTGCTCGGAATGTAGAAATGACCATAACTTTCACACTGGTTGCAATTATTCGTTTTATACGATGGAAAAACTGTTGTATTTATATTGTATTTTATGCTTCTGGCGTTCACTTCTTAGGCCCTAACTATTAGGTCTGGTGGAACAACGCCCTAGGGTGAAGCCTAGGTTGCCCGGAACGTAGAAATGACCATAACTTTTACACTGGTAGCAATTATTCGTTTTATACAATGGAAGAACTGTTGTATTTATATTGTATTTTATGCTTCTGGCGTTGACTTCTTAGGCCCTAACTATTCGACCTGGTGGAGCAACGCCGTAGAGTGAAGCCTAGGTTGCCCGGAACGTAGAAATGACCATTACTTTCACACTGTTTGCAATTATTCCTTTTATACCATGGAAAAGCTGTTGTACTTATATCGTATTTTATGCTTCTGGCGTTGACTTCTAAGGACCTAACTATTCGATCTGGTGGAGCACCACCCTAGAGTGAAGCCTAGGTTGCTCGGAATATAGAAATGACCATAACTTTCACACTGGTTGCAATTATTCGTTTTCTACGATGGAAAAACTGTTGTACTTATATTGCATTTTATCCTTCTGGCGTTAAATTCCAAGTCCCTAGCTATTCGATCTGGTGGAGCAACGCCCTAGAGTGAAACATAGGTTGCCCGGAACGTAGAAATGACCAGTACTTTCACACTGGTTGCAGTTATTCGTTTTATACAATGGAAAAACTGTTCTATTTATTTTGCATTTTATTCTTCGGGCGTTGACTTCCAAGGCCCTAGCTATTCCATGTGGTGGAGCAACACTCTAGCGTGAAGCCTAGGTTGCCCGGAACGTAGAAATGACAATTACTTCCACACTGTTTGCAAATATACATTATATACGATGGAAAAGCTGTTGTACTTATATTGTAATTTATGCTTCTGGCGCTGACTTCTTAGGCCGTAACTATTTGATCTGGTGGAGCACCGCCCTAGAGTGAAGCCTAGGTTGCCCGGAACGTAGAACATACCATTACCTTCACACTGGTTGCAATTATTCCTGTTATATGATGGAAAAACTGTTGCACCTTTATTGTATTTTATGCTTCTGGCGTTGACTTCATAGGCCCTAACTATTCGATCTGGTGGAGCAACGTCCTAGAGTGAAGCCTAGGTTGACCGGAACGTAGATATGACCATAACTTTCACACTGGTTACCATTATTCGTTTTGTACGATGGAAAAGCTGTTGAATTTATATCGTATTTTATGCTTCTGGCGTTGACTTCTTAGGCCCTAACTATTCGATCTGGTGGAACAACGGCCTAAGGTGAAGCCTAGGTTGCCCGCAACGTAGAAATGGCCATAACTTTTACACTGGTAGCAATTATTCGTTTTATACAATGGAAAGACTGTTCTATTTATTTTGTATTTAATGCTTCGGGCGTTGGCTTCTAAGGCCCCAACTGTTTGATCTGGTGGAGCAACGCCATAGAGTGAAGCCTAGGTTGCCCGGAACGTAGAAATGACCATAACTTTCACACTGGTTGCTATTATTCGTTTTATACGATGGAAAAACTGTTATATTTATATTGTATTTTATGCTTCAGGCGTTGACTTCTGAGGCCATAGCTTTTCGATGTGGTGGAAGAACGCCATAGAGTGAAGCCTAGGATGCCCGGAACGTAGAAATGACCATCACTTTCACACGGGTTGCAATTATTCCTGTTATAGGATGGAAAGACTGTTGCATTTTTATTGTATTTTATGCTTCAGGCGTTGACTTCTGAGGCCGTAGCTATTCGATGTGGTGGAAGAACGCCACAGAGTGAAGCCTAGATTGCCCGGAACGTAGAAATGACCATAAGTTTCATAATGGTTGCAAGTATTCGTTTTATAAGATGGAAAAACTGTTGTATTTCTATTGTATTTTATGCTTCGGGCGTTGATTTCTTAGGCCCTAACACATCGACCTGGTGGAGCAACGCCGTAGAGTGAAGCCTAGGTTGCCCGGAACGTAGAAATGACCATTACTTTCACACTGTTTGCAATTATTCCTTTTATACCATGGAAAAGCTGTTGTATTTATAACGTATTTTATGCTTCTGGCGTTGACTTCTAAGGACCTAACTATTCGATCTGGTGGAGCACCACCCTAGAGTGAAGCCTACGTTGCTCGGAATATAGAAATGACCATAACTTTCACACTGGTTGCAATTATTCGTTTTCTACGATGGAAAAACTGTTGTATTTATATTGTATTTTATGCTTCTGGCGTTCACTTCTTAGGGCCTAACTATTCGATCTGATGGAACAATGCCCTAGGGTGAAGCCTAGGTTGCCCGGAACGTAGAAATGACCATAACTTTTACACTGGTAGCAATTATTCGTTTTATACAATGGAAAAACTGTTCTATTTATCTTGTATTTTATGCTTCGGGCGTTGACTTCTTTGGCCCTAACAATTCGATCTGGTGGGGCAACGCCCTAGAGTGAAGCCTAGGTTCCCTGGAACGTACAAATGACCATCACTTTCACACGGGTTGCAATTCTTCCTGTTATAGGATGGAAAGACTGTTGTATTTTTATTGCATTTTATGCTTCTGGCGTTCACTTCTTAGGCCCTGACTATTCGATCTGGTGGAACAACGCCCTAGGGTGAAGCCTAGGTTGCCCGGAACGTAGAAATGACCATAACTTTTACACTGGTAGCAATTATTCGTTTTATACAATGGAAAAACTGTTCTATTTATTTTGTTTTTATGCTTCGGGCGTTGACTTCTAAGGCCCTAACTGTTTGATCTGGTGGAGCAACGCCCTAGAGTGAAGCCAAGATTGCCCGGAACGTAGAAATGACAATTACTTTCACACTGTTTGCAATTATTCCTTTTATACGATGCAAAAGCTGTTGTATTTATATCGTATTTTATGCTTCTGGCGTTGACTTCTAAGGACCTAACTATTCGATCTGGTGGAGCAACGCCCTAGAGTGAAGCCTAGGTTGCTCGGAATGTAGAAATAACCATAACTATCACACTGGTTGCAATTATTCGTTTTTTACGATGGAAAAGCTGTTGTATTTATATTGTATTTTATGCCTCTGGCGTTGACTTCTAAGGCCCTAGCTATTCGATCTAGTGGAGCAACGCCCTAGAGTGAAGCCTAGGTTGCTCGGAACGCAGAAATGATCATTACTTTCACGCATGTTGCAATTATTCCTGTTATACGATGCAAAAGCTGTTGCATTTATATAGTATTTTATGATTCTGGCGTTGACTTCTAAGGCCCTAGCTATTCGATCTAGTGGAGCAACGCCCTAGAGTGAAGCCTAGGTTGCCCGGAACGTAGAAATGACCATCACTTTCAAACTGGTTGCAATTAATCCTGTTATACGATGGAAAAACTCTTGTATTTTTATTGCATTTTATGCTTCGGGCGTTGACTTCTAAGGCCCTGACTATTCAATCTGTTGGAGCAGCTCCCTAGAGTGAAGCCTAGGTTGCTCGGAATGTAGAAATGACCATAGCTTTCACACTGGTTGCAATTATTCGTTTTATACGATGGAAAAACTGTTGTATTTATATTGTATTTTATGCTTCTGGCGTTCACTTCTTAGGCCCTAACTATTCGATCTGGTGGAACAACGCCCTAGCGTGAAGCCCAGGTTGCCCGGAACGTAGAAATGACCGTTACTTTCACACTGTTTGCAATTATTCCTTTTATACGATGGAAAAGCTGTTCTATTTATTTTGTATTTTATGCTTCGGGCGTTGACTTCATTGGCCCTAACAATTCGATCTGGTGGAGCAACGCCATAGAGGGAAGCCTAGGTTGCCTGGAACGTAGAAATGACCATCACTTTCACACGGGTTGCAATTATTCCTGTTATAGGATGGAAAGACTGTTGTATTTTTATTGCATTTTATGCTTCTGGCGTTCACTACATAGGCCCTAACTATTCGATCTGGTGGAACAACGCCCTAGGGTGAAGCCTAGGTTGCCCGGATCGTAGAAACGACCATAAGTTTCATAATGGTTCCAATTATTCGTTTTATACGATGGAAAAACTGTTGTATTTCTATTGTATTTTATACTTCGGGCTTTGACTTCTTAGGCCCTAACACTTCGATCTGGTGTAGTAACGCCCTACAGTGAAGCCTAGGTTGCCCGGAACGTAGATATGACCATAACCTTCACACAGGTTGCAATTATTCGTTTTATACGGTGTAAAGGCTGTTGTATTTATTTTGTATTTTATTCTTCTGGTGTTGACTTCTTAGGCCCTAACTATTCGATCTGGTAGAACAACGCCGTAGAGTGAAGCCTAGGATGCCCGAAACGCCGAAATGATCATTACTTTCACGCTTGTTGCAATTATTCCTGTTATACGATGAAAAGACCGTTGTATTTTTATTGTATTTTATGCTTCAGGCGTAGGCTTCTGATGCCGTAGCTATTCGATATGGTGGAGCACCGCCCTAGAGTGAAGCCTAGGTTGCCCGGAACGTAGAAATGACCATTACTTTCACACTGTTTGCAATTATTCCTTTTATACGATGCAAAAGCTGTTGTATTTATATCGTATTTTATGCTTCTGGCGTTGACTTCTTAGGCCCTAACTATTCCATCTGGTGGAACAACGCCCTAGGGTGAAGTCTAGGTTGCCCGGAAAGTAGAAATGACCTTAACTTTCACACTGGTAGCAATTACTCGTTTTATACAATGGAAAAACAGTTCTATTTATTTTATACTTTATGCTTCGGGCGTTGACTTCTAAGGCCCTAACTATTCCATCTGGTGGAACAACGCCCTAGGGCGAAACCTAGGTTGCCCGGAACGTAGAAATGACCATAATTTTCACACTGGTAGCAATTATTCGTTTTATACGATGGAAAAACTGTTTTATTTATTTTGTATTTTATGTTTCGGGCGTTGACTTCTAAGGCCCTAACTATTCGATCTGGTGGAGCAACGCCCTAGAGTGCAGCCTAGGTTGCCCGGAACGTAGAATTGACCATAACTTTCACACTGGTAGCAATTTTTCGTTTTATACGATGGAAAAACTGTTCTATTTATTTTATATTTTATGCTTCGGGCGTTGACTTCTAAGGCCCTAACTATTCGATCTGGTGGAGCAACGCCCTAGAGTGAAGCCTAGGTTGCCCGGTACGTAGAAATGACCATCACTATCAAACTGGTTACAAGTATTTGTTTTATACGATGGAAAAGCTGTTGTATTTATATCGTATTTTATGCTTCTGGCGTTGACTTCTTAGGACCCAACTATTCCATCTGGTGGAACAACGCCCTAGGGTGAAGCCTAGGTTGTCCGGAAAGTAGAAATGACCATAACTTTCACACTGGTAGCAATTATTCGTTTTATACGATGGAAAAACTGTTCTATTTATTTTGTATTTTATGCTTCGGTCGTTGACTTCTAAGGCCCTAACTATTCGATCTGGTAGAGCAACGCCCTAGAGTGAAGCCTAGGTTGCCCGGTAAGTAGAAATGACCATAAGTTTCATACTGGTTGCAATTATTCGTTTTATACGATGGAAAAACTGTTGTATTTATATTGTATTTAATGCTTCTGGCGTTCACTTCTTAGGCCCTAACTATTCGATCTGGTGGTACAACGCCCTAGGGTGAAGCCTAGGTTGCCCGGAACGTAGAAATGACAATAACTTTTACACTGGCAGCAATTATTCGTTTTATACGATGGAAAAACTGTTGTATTTATTTTATATTTTATGCTTCGGGCGTTGACTTCTAAGGCCCGAACTATTCGATTTGGTGGAGCATCGCACTAGAGTGAAGCCTAGGTTGCCCGGAACGTAGAAATGACCATAACATCCACACTGGTTGCAATTATTCGTTTTATACGATGGAAAAGCTGTTGTATTTATATCGTTTTTTATGCTCCTGGCGTTGACTTCTAACGCCCTAACTGTTTGATCTGGTGGAGCAACGCCCTAGAGTGAAGACCAGGTTGCCCGGAACGTAGAAATGACCATTACTTTCACACTGTTTGCAGTTATTCCTGTTATACGATGGAAAGCTGTTGCATCTTTATGGAATTTTATGCTTCTGGCGTTGACTTCTAAGGCCCTAACTATTCGATCTGGTGGAGGAAGGCCCTAGACTGAAGCCTAGGTTTCCCGGAACGTAGAAATGACCATAACATTCACACTGGTTGCCATTAATCGTTTTCTACAATGGAAATGCTGTTGTATTTATATCGTATTTTATGCTTCTGGCGTTGACTTCTTAGGCCCTAACTATTCGATCTGGTGGAGCAACGCCCTAGAGTGAAGCCTAGGTTGCTCGGAACGTAGAAATGTCCATAACTTTCACACTGGTTGCAATTATTCGTTTTATACGATTGAAAAGCTGTTGTATTTATATTGTATTTTATGCTTCTGGCATTGAATTCTGAGTCCCTAGCTATTCGGTCTGGTGGAGCAACGCCCTAGAGTGAAGCCTAGGTTGCCCGGAACGTAGAAATGACCATTACTTGCACAGTGTTTGCAGTTATTCATTTTATACGATGGAAAAGCTGTTGTATTTATGTTGTATTTTATGCTCCTGGCGTTGACTTCTAAGGCCGTAGCTATTAGACGTGGTGGAGCAATGCCCTAGAGTGACGCCTAGGTTGACCGGAACGTAGAAATGACCATTACTTTCACAATGTCTGCAATTATTCATTTTATACGATGAAAAAACTTTTGTACTTATATTGCATTTTATCCTTCTGGCGTTAAATTCTAAGTCCCTAGCTATTCGATCTGGTGGAGCAACGCCCTAGAGTGAAACATAGGTTACCCGGAACGTAGAAATGACCAGTACTTTCACACTGGTTGCAGTTATTCGTTTTATACAATGGAAAAACTGTTCTATTTATTTTGCATTTTATGCTTCGGGCGTTGACTTCCAAGGCCCTAGCTATTCCATCTGGTGGAGCAACACTCTAGCGTGAAGCCTAGGTTGCCCGGAACGTAGAAATGACCATAACTTTCACACTGGTTACCATTATTCGTTTTATACGATGGAAAAGCTGTTGAATTTATATCATATTTTATGCTTCTGGCGTTGACTTCTTAGGCCCTAACTATTCGATCTAGTGGAGCAACGCCCTAGAGTGAAGTCTAGGTTGCCCGGAACGTAGAAATGACCATCACTTTCAAACTGGTTGCAATTAATCCTGTTATACGATGGAAAAACTGTTGTATTTTTATTGCATTTTATGCTTCGGGCGTTGCCTTATAAGGCCCTGACTATTCACTCTGTTGGAGCAACGCCCTAGAGTGAAGCCTAGGTTGCTCGGAGTGTAGAAATGACCATAGCTTTCACACTGGTTGCAATTATTCGTTTTATACGATGGAAAAACTGTTGTATTTATATTGCATTTTATGCTTCTGGCGTTCACTTCTTAGGCCCTAACTATTCGATCTGGTGGAACAACGCCCTAGGGTGAACCCTAGGTTGCCCGGAACGTAGAAATGACCATAACTTTTACACTGGTAGCAATTATTCGTTTTATACAATGGAAAAACTGTTCTATTTATTTTGTATTTTATGCTTCGGGCGTTGACTTCTAAGGCCCTAACTGTTTGATCTGGTGGAGCAACGCCCTAGAGTGAAGCCTAGGTTGCCCGGAACGTAGAAATGACCATAACTATCACACTGGTTGCAATTATTCGTTCTTTACGATGGAAAAGCTGTTGTATTTATATTGTATTTTATGCTTCTGGCGTTCACTTCTTAGGGCCTAACTATTCGATCTGATGGAAGAATGCCCTAGGATGGAGCCTAGGTTGACCGGAACGTAGACATGACCATAACTTTTACACTGGTAGCAATTATTCGTTTTATGCAATGGAAAAGCTGTTGTATTTATATCGTATTTTATGCTTCTGGTGTTGACTTCTATGGCCCTAGCTATTCGATCTGGTGGAACAACGCCCTTGTGTGGTGCCTAGGTTGCCTGGAACGTAGAAATGACCATCACTTTCACACGGGTTGCAATTATTCCTGTTATAGGATGGAAAGACTGTTGCATTTTTATTGTATTTTAAGCTTCAGGCGTTGACTTCTGTGGCCGTAGCTATTCGATGTGGTGGAAGAACGCCATAGAGTGAAGCCTAGATTGCCCGGAACGTAGAAATGACCATAAGTTTCATAATGGTTGCAAGTATTCGTTTTATACGATGGAAAAACTGTTGTATTTCTATTGTATTTTATGCTTCGGGCGTTGATTTCTTAGGCCCTAACACTTCGATCTGGTGGAGCAACGCCCTACAGTGAAGCCTAGGTTGCCCGGAACGTAGATATGACCATAACCTTCACACAGGTTGCAATTATTCGTTTTATACGGTGTAAAGGCTGTTGTATTTATTTTGTATTTTATTCTTCTGGTGTTGTCTTCTTAGGCCCTAACTATTCGATCTGGTGGAACAACGCCGTAGAGTGAAGCCTAGGTTGCCCGGAACGTAGAAATGATCATAACTTTTACACTGGTAGCAATTATCCGTTTTATACAGTGGAAAAACTGTTGTATTTATTTTGTATTTTATGCTTCGGGCGTTGACTTCTAAGGCCCTAACTGTTTGATCTGGTGGAGCAACGCCCTAGAGTGAAGCCTAGGTTGCCCGGAGCGTAGAAATGACCATTACTTTCACACTGTTTGCATTTATTCCTTTTAAACGATGGAAAAGCTGTTGTATTTATATCGTATTTTATGCTTCTGGCGTTGGCTTCTAAGGCCCTAGCTATTCGATCTAGTGGAGCAACGCCCTAGAGTGAAGCCTAGGTTGCCCGGAACGTAGAAATGACCATTACATTCACACTGGTTGCAATTATTCGATTTATACGATGGAAAAACTGTTGTATTTATATTGTATTTTATGCGTCTGGCGTTCACTTGTTAGGACCTAACTATTCGATCTGGTGGCACAACGCCCTAGGGTGAAGCCTAGGTTGCCCGGAACGTAGAAATGACCATCACTCTCACACAGGTTGCAATTACTCCTGTTATAGGATGGAAAAGCTGTTCTATTTATTTTGTATTTTATGCTTCGGGCGTTGACTTCTAAGGCCCTAACTGTTTGATCTGGTGGAGCAACGCCCTAGGGTGAAGCCTAGGTTACCCGGAACGTAGAAATGACCATTACCTTCACACTGTTTGCAATTATTTTCTTTTATACGATGCAAAAGCTGTTGTATTTATATCGTATTTTATGCTTCTGGCGTTGACTTCTATGGCCCTAGCTATTCAATCTAGTGGAGCAACGCCCTAGAGTGAAGCCTAGGTGGCCCGGAACGTAGAAATGACCATCGCTTTCAAACTGGTTGCAATTAATCCTGTTATACGATGGAAAAACTGTTGTATTTTTATTGCATTTTATGCTTCGGGCGTTGACTTCTAAGGCCCTAACTATTCAGTCTGTTGGAGCAACGCCCTAGAGTGAAGCCTAGGTTGCTCGGAATGTAGAAATGACCATAACTTTCACACTGGTTGCAATTATTCGTTTTATACGATGGAAAAACTGTTGTATTTATATTGTATTTTATGCTTCTGGCGTTCACTTCTTAGGCCCTAACAATTCGATCTGGTGGGGCAACGCCCTAGAGTGAAGCCTAGGTTCCCTGGAACGTACAAATGACCATCACTTTCACACGGGTTGCAATTCTTCCTGTTATAGGATGGAAAGACTGTTGTATTTTTATTGCATTTTATGCTTCTGGCGTTCACTTCTTAGGCCCTGACTATTCGATCTGGTGGAACAACGCCCTAGGGTGAAGCCTAGGTTGCCCGGAACGTAGAAATGACCATAACTTTTACACTGGTAGCAATTATTCGTTTTATACAATGGAAAAACTGTTCTATTTATTTTGTTTTTATGCTTCGGGCGTTGACTTCTAAGGCCCTAACTGTTTGATCTGGTGGAGCAACGCCCTAGAGTGAAGCCAAGATTGCCCGGAACGTAGAAATGACAATTACTTTCACACTGTTTGCAATTATTCCTTTTATACGATGCAAAAGCTGTTGTATTTATATCGAATTTTATGCTTCTGGCGTTGACTTCTAAGGACCTAACTATTCGATCTGGTGGAGCAACGCCCTAGAGTGAAGCCTAGGTTGCTCGGAATGTAGAAATAACCATAACTATCACACTGGTTGCAATTATTCGTTTTTTACGATGGAAAAGCTGTTGTATTTATATTGTATTTTATGCCTCTGGCGTTGACTTCTAAGGCCCTAGCTATTCGATCTAGTGGAGCAACGCCCTAGAGTGAAGCCTAGGTTGCTCGGAACGCAGAAATGATCATTACTTTCACGCATGTTGCAATTATTCCTGTTATACGATGCAAAAGCTGTTGCATTTATATAGTATTTTATGCTTCTGGCGTTGACTTCTAAGGCCCTAGCTATTCGATCTAGTGGAGCAACGCCCTAGAGTGAAGCCTAGGTTGCCCGGAACGTAGAAATGACCATCACTTTCAAACTGGTTGCAATTAATCCTGTTATACGATGGAAAAACTGTTGTATTTTTATTGCATTTTATGCTTCGGGCGTTGACTTCTAAGGCCCTGACTATTCAATCTGTTGGAGCAGCTCCCTAGAGTGAAGCCTAGGTTGCTCGGAATGTAGAAATGACCATAGCTTTCACACTGGTTGCAATTATTCGTTTTATACGATGGAAAAACTGTTGTATTTATATTGTATTTTATGCTTCTGGCGTTCACTTCTTAGGCCCTAACTATTCGATCTGGTGGAACAACGCCCTAGCGTGAAGCCCAGGTTGCCCGGAACGTAGAAATGACCGTTACTTTCACACTGTTTGCAATTATTCCTTTTATACGATGGAAAAGCTGTTCTATTTATTTTGTATTTTATGCTTCGGGCGTTGACTTCATTGGCCCTAACAATTCGATCTGGTGGAGCAACGCCATAGAGGGAAGCCTAGGTTGCCTGGAACGTAGAAATGACCATCACTTTCACACGGGTTGCAATTATTCCTGTTATAGGATGGAAAGACTGTTGTATTTTTATTGCATTTTATGCTTCTGGCGTTCACTTCTTAGGCCCTAACTATTCGATCTGGCGGAACAACGCCCTAGGGTGAAGCCTAGGTTGCCCGGATCGTAGAAATGACCATAAGTTTCATAATGGTTCCAATTATTCGTTTTATACGATGGAAAAACTGTTGTATTTCTATTGTATTTTATACTTCGGGCGTTGACTTCTTAGGCCCTAACACTTCGATCTGGTGTAGTAACGCCCTACAGTGAAGCCTAGGTTGCCCGGAACGTAGATATGACCATAACCTTCACACAGGTTGCAATTATTCGTTTTATACGGTGTAAAGGCTGTTGTATTTATTTTGTATTTTATTCTTCTGGTGTTGACTTCTTAGGCCCTAACTATTCGATCTGGTAGAACAAAGCCGTAGAGTGAAGCCTAGGATGCCCGAAACGCCGAAATGATCATTACTTTCACGCTTGTTGCAATTATTCCTGTTATACGATGAAAAGACCGTTGTATTTTTATTGTATTTTATGCTTCAGGCGTAGGCTTCTGATGCCGTAGCTATTCGATATGGTGGAGCACCGCCCTAGAGTGAAGCCTAGGTTGCCCGGAATGTAGAAATGACCATTACTTTCACGCTGTTTGCAATTATTCCTTTTATACGATGCAAAAGCTGTTGTATTTATATCGTATTTTATGCTTCTGGCGTTGACTTCTTAGGCCCTAACTATTCCATCTGGTGGAACAACGCCCTAGGGTGAAGTCTAGGTTGCCCGGAAAGTAGAAATGACCTTAACTTTCACACTGGTAGCAATTACTCGTTTTATACAATGGAAAAACAGTTCTATTTATTTTATACTTTATGCTTCGGGCGTTGACTTCTAAGGCCCTAACTATTCCATCTGGTGGAACAACGCCCTAGGGCGAAACCTAGGTTGCCCGGAAAGCAGAAATGACCATAACTTTCATACTGGTTGCACTTATTCGTTTTATATGGTGGAAAAGCTGTAGATTTATATTGTATTTTATGCTTCTGGCGTTGACCTCTAAGGCCCTAACTATTCGATCAGGTGGAGCAAAGCCCTAGAGTGAAGCCTAGGTTGCTCGAAATGTAGAAAGGACCATAACTTTCACACTGGTTGCAATTATTCGTTTTATACGATGGAAAAGCTGTTGTATTTATATCGTGTTTTATGCTTCTGGCGTTGACTTCTTAGGCCCTAACTATTCCATCTGGTGGAACAACGCCCTAGGGTAAAGCCAAGATTGCGCGGAAGGTAGAAATGACCATAGCTTTCACACTGGTTGCTATCATTCGTTTTATATGATAGAAAAACTGTTGTATTTATATTGTATTTTCTGCTTCTGGCGTTGACTTCATAGGCCGTAACTATTCGATCTGGTGGAGCAACGCCCTGGAGTGAAACCTAGGTTGCCCGGAACGTAGAAATGACCATAATTTTCACACTGGTAGCAATTATTCGTTTTATACGATGGAAAAACTGTTCTATTTATTTTGTACTTTATGCTTCGGGCGTTGACTTCTAAGGCCCTAACTATTCGATCTGGTGGAACAACGCCCTAGAGTGAAGCCTAGGTTGTCCGGTACATAGAAATGACCATCGCTATCAAACTGGTTGCAATTAATCCTGTTATACGATGGAAAAACTGTTGTATTTTTATTGCATTTTATGCTTCGGGCGTTGACTTCTAAGGCCCTAACTATTCAGTCTGTTGGAGCAACGCCCTAGAGTGAAGCCTAGGTTGCTCGGAATGTAGAAATGACCATAACTTTCACACTGGTTGCAATTATTCGTTTTATACGATGGAAAAACTGTTGTATTTATATTGTATTTTATGCTTCTGGCGTTCACTTCTTAGGCCCTAACAATTCGATCTGGTGGGGCAACGCCCTAGAGTGAAGCCTAGGTTCCCTGGAACGTACAAATGACCATCACTTTCACACGGGTTGCAATTCTTCCTGTTATAGGATGGAAAGACTGTTGTATTTTTATTGCATTTTATGCTTCTGGCGTTCACTTCTTAGGCCCTGACTATTCGATCTGGTGGAACAACGCCCTAGGGTGAAGCCTAGGTTGCCCGGAACGTAGAAATGACCATAACTTTTACACTGGTAGCAATTATTCGTTTTATACAATGGAAAAACTGTTCTATTTATTTTGTTTTTATGCTTCGGGCGTTGACTTCTAAGGCCCTAACTGTTTGATCTGGTGGAGCAACGCCCTAGAGTGAAGCCAAGATTGCCCGGAACGTAGAAATGACAATTACTTTCACACTGTTTGCAATTATTCCTTTTATACGATGCAAAAGCTGTTGTATTTATATCGAATTTTATGCTTCTGGCGTTGACTTCTAAGGACCTAACTATTCGATCTGATGGAGCAACGCCCTAGAGTGAAGCCTAGGTTGCTCGGAATGTAGAAATAACCATAACTATCACACTGGTTGCAATTATTCGTTTTTTACGATGGAAAAGCTGTTGTATTTATATTGTATTTTATGCCTCTGGCGTTGACTTCTAAGGCCCTAGCTATTCGATCTAGTGGAGCAACGCCCTAGAGTGAAGCCTAGGTTGCTCGGAACGCAGAAATGATCATTACTTTCACGCATGTTGCAATTATTCCTGTTATACGATGCAAAAGCTGTTGCATTTATATAGTATTTTATGCTTCTGGCGTTGACTTCTAAGGCCCTAGCTATTCGATCTAGTGGAGCAACGCCCTAGAGTGAAGCCTAGGTTGCCCGGAACGTAGAAATGACCATCACTTTCAAACTGGTTGCAATTAATCCTGTTATACGATGGAAAAACTGTTGTATTTTTATTGCATTTTATGCTTCGGGCGTTGACTTCTAAGGCCCTGACTATTCAATCTGTTGGAGCAGCTCCCTAGAGTGAAGCCTAGGTTGCTCGGAATGTAGAAATGACCATAGCTTTCACACTGGTTGCAATTATTCGTTTTATACGATGGAAAAACTGTTGTATTTATATTGTATTTTATGCTTCTGGCGTTCACTTCTTAGGCCCTAACTATTCGATCTGGTGGAACAACGCCCTAGCGTGAAGCCCAGGTTGCCCGGAACGTAGAAATGACCGTTACTTTCACACTGTTTGCAATTATTCCTTTTATACGATGGAAAAGCTGTTCTATTTATTTTGTATTTTATGCTTCGGGCGTTGACTTCATTGGCCCTAACAATTCGATCTGGTGGAGCAACGCCATAGAGGGAAGCCTAGGTTGCCTGGAACGTAGAAATGACCATCACTTTCACACGGGTTGCAATTATTCCTGTTATAGGATGGAAAGACTGTTGTATTTTTATTGCATTTTATGCTTCTGGCGTTCACTTCTTAGGCCCTAACTATTCGATCTGGCGGAACAACGCCCTAGGGTGAAGCCTAGGTTGCCCGGATCGTAGAAATGACCATAAGTTTCATAATGGTTCCAATTATTCGTTTTATACGATGGAAAAACTGTTGTATTTCTATTGTATTTTATACTTCGGGCGTTGACTTCTTAGGCCCTAACACTTCGATCTGGTGTAGTAACGCCCTACAGTGAAGCCTAGGTTGCCCGGAACGTAGATATGACCATAACCTTCACACAGGTTGCAATTATTCGTTTTATACGGTGTAAAGGCTGTTGTATTTATTTTGTATTTTATTCTTCTGGTGTTGACTTCTTAGGCCCTAACTATTCGATCTGGTAGAACAACGCCGTAGAGTGAAGCCTAGGATGCCCGAAACGCCGAAATGATCATTACTTTCACGCTTGTTGCAATTATTCCTCTTATACGATGAAAAGACCGTTGTATTTTTATTGTATTTTATGCTTCAGGCGTAGGCTTCTGATGCCGTAGCTATTCGATATGGTGGAGCACCGCCCTAGAGTGAAGCCTAGGTTGCCCGGAACGTAGAAATGACCATTACTTTCACACTGTTTGCAATTATTCCTTTTATACGATGCAAAAGCTGTTGTATTTATATCGTATTTTATGCTTCTGGCGTTGACTTCTTAGGCCCTAACTATTCCATCTGGTGGAACAACGCCCTAGGGTGAAGTCTAGGTTGCCCGGAAAGTAGAAATGACCTTAACTTTCACACTGGTAGCAATTACTCGTTTTATACAATGGAAAAACAGTTCTATTTATTTTATACTTTATGCTTCGGGCGTTGACTTCTAAGGCCCTAACTATTCCATCTGGTGGAACAACGCCCTAGGGCGAAACCTAGGTTGCCCGGAAAGCAGAAACGACCATAACTTTCATACTGGTTGCAATTATTCGTTTTATATGGTGGAAAAGCTGTAGTATTTATATTGTATTTTATGCTTCTGGCGTTGACCTCTAAGGCCCTAACTATTCGATCAGGTGGAGCAAAGCCCTAGAGTGAAGCCTAGGTTGCTCGAAATGTAGAAAGGACCATAACTTTCACACTGGTTGCAATTATTCGTTTTATACGATGGAAAAGCTGTTGTATTTATATCGCATTTTATGCTTCTGGCGTTGACTTCTTAGGCCCTAACTTTTCCATCTGGTGGAACAACGCCCTAGGGTGAAGTCTAGGTTGCCCGGAAAGTAGAAGTGACCATAACTTTCACACTGGTAGCAATTATTCGTTTTATACGATGGAAAAACTGTTCTATTTATTTTATACTTTATGCTTCGGGCGTTGACTTCTAAGGCCCTAACTATTCGATCTGGTGGAGCAACGTCCTAGTGTGAAGCCTAGGTTGCCCGGTACGTAGAAGTGACCATCACTATCAAACTGGCTGCAATTATTTGTTTTATACGATGGAAAAGCTGTTGTTTTTATATCGTATTTTATGCTTCTGGCGTTGACTTCTTAGGCCCTAACTATTCCATCCGGTGGAACAACGCCCTAGGGTGAAGCCTAGGTTGCCCGGAAAGCAGAAATGACCATAACATTCATACTGGTTGCAATTATTCGTTTTATATGGTGGAAAAGCTGTAGTATTTATATTGTATTTTATGCTTCTGGCGTTGACTTCTAAGGCCCTAACTATTCGATCAGGTGGAGCAAAGCCCTAGAGTGAAGCCTAGGTTGCCCGGAACGTAGAAATGACCATAACTTTCACACTGGTTGCTATCATTCGTTTTATAGGATGGAAAAACTGTTGTATTTATATTGTATTTAAGCTTCTGGCGTTGACTTCTGAGGCCGCTGCTATTCGATGTGGTGGAAGAACGCCATAGAGTGAAGCCTAGGTTGCCCGGAACGTAGAAATGACCATCACTTTCAAACTGGTTGCAATTAATCCTGTTATACGATGGAAAAACTGTTGTATTTTTATTGCATTTTATGCTTCGGGCGTTGACTTCTAAGGCCCTGACTATTCAATCTGTTGGAGCAGCTCCCTAGAGTGAAGCCTAGGTTGCTCGGAATGTAGAAATGACCATAGCTTTCACACTGGTTGCAATTATTCGTTTTATACGATGGAAAAACTGTTGTATTTATATTGTATTTTATGCTTCTGGCGTTCACTTCTTAGGCCCTAACTATTCGATCTGGTGGAACAACGCCCTAGCGTGAAGCCCAGGTTGCCCGGAACGTAGAAATGACCGTTACTTTCACACTGTTTGCAATTATTCCTTTTATACGATGGAAAAGCTGTTCTATTTATTTTGTATTTTATGCTTCGGGCGTTGACTTCATTGGCCCTAACAATTCGATCTGGTGGAGCAACGCCATAGAGGGAAGCCTAGGTTGCCTGGAACGTAGAAATGACCATCACTTTCACACGGGTTGCAATTATTCCTGTTATAGGATGGAAAGACTGTTGTATTTTTATTGCATTTTATGCTTCTGGCGTTCACTTCTTAGGCCCTAACTATTCGATCTGGCGGAACAACGCCCTAGGGTGAAGCCTAGGTTGCCCGGATCGTAGAAATGACCATAAGTTTCATAATGGTTCCAATTATTCGTTTTATACGATGGAAAAACTGTTGTATTTCTATTGTATTTTATACTTCGGGCGTTGACTTCTTAGGCCCTAACACTTCGATCTGGTGTAGTAACGCCCTACAGTGAAGCCTAGGTTGCCCGGAACGTAGATATGACCATAACCTTCACACAGGTTGCAATTATTCGTTTTATACGGTGTAAAGGCTGTTGTATTTATTTTGTATTTTATTCTTCTGGTGTTGACTTCTTAGGCCCTAACTATTCGATCTGGTAGAACAACGCCGTAGAGTGAAGCCTAGGATGCCCGAAACGCCGAAATGATCATTACTTTCACGCTTGTTGCAATTATTCCTCTTATACGATGAAAAGACCGTTGTATTTTTATTGTATTTTATGCTTCAGGCGTAGGCTTCTGATGCCGTAGCTATTCGATATGGTGGAGCACCGCCCTAGAGTGAAGCCTAGGTTGCCCGGAACGTAGAAATGACCATTACTTTCACACTGTTTGCAATTATTCCTTTTATACGATGCAAAAGCTGTTGTATTTATATCGTATTTTATGCTTCTGGCGTTGACTTCTTAGGCCCTAACTATTCCATCTGGTGGAACAACGCCCTAGGGTGAAGTCTAGGTTGCCCGGAAAGTAGAAATGACCTTAACTTTCACACTGGTAGCAATTACTCGTTTTATACAATGGAAAAACAGTTCTATTTATTTTATACTTTATGCTTCGGGCGTTGACTTCTAAGGCCCTAACTATTCCATCTGGTGGAACAACGCCCTAGGGCGAAACCTAGGTTGCCCGGAAAGCAGAAACGACCATAACTTTCATACTGGTTGCAATTATTCGTTTTATATGGTGGAAAAGCTGTAGTATTTATATTGTATTTTATGCTTCTGGCGTTGACCTCTAAGGCCCTAACTATTCGATCAGGTGGAGCAAAGCCCTAGAGTGAAGCCTAGGTTGCTCGAAATGTAGAAAGGACCATAACTTTCACACTGGTTGCAATTATTCGTTTTATATGATAGAAAAACTGTTGTATTTATATTGTATTTTCTGCTTCTGGCGTTGACTTCATAGGCCGTAACTATTCGATCTGGTGGAGCAACGCCCTGGAGTGAAACCTAGGTTGCCCGGAACGTAGAAATGACCATAATTTTCACACTGGTAGCAATTATTCGTTTTATACGATGGAAAAGCTGTTGTATTTATATCGCATTTTATGCTTCTGGCGTTGACTTCTTAGGCCCTAACTTTTCCATCTGGTGGAACAACGCCCTAGGGTGAAGTCTAGGTTGCCCGGAAAGTAGAAGTGACCATAACTTTCACACTGGTAGCAATTATTCGTTTTATACGATGGAAAAACTGTTCTATTTATTTTATACTTTATGCTTCGGGCGTTGACTTCTAAGGCCCTAACTATTCGATCTGGTGGAGCAACGTCCTAGTGTGAAGCCTAGGTTGCCCGGTACGTAGAAGTGACCATCACTATCAAACTGGCTGCAATTATTTGTTTTATACGATGGAAAAGCTGTTGTTTTTATATCGTATTTTATGCTTCTGGCGTTGACTTCTTAGGCCCTAACTATTCCATCCGGTGGAACAACGCCCTAGGGTGAAGCCTAGGTTGCCCGGAAAGCAGAAATGACCATAACATTCATACTGGTTGCAATTATTCGTTTTATATGGTGGAAAAGCTGTAGTATTTATATTGTATTTTATGCTTCTGGCGTTGACTTCTAAGGCCCTAACTATTCGATCAGGTGGAGCAAAGCCCTAGAGTGAAGCCTAGGTTGCCCGGAACGTAGAAATGACCATAACTTTCACACTGGTTGCTATCATTCGTTTTATAGGATGGAAAAACTGTTGTATTTATATTGTATTTAAGCTTCTGGCGTTGACTTCTGGGGCCGCTGCTATTCGATGTGGTGGAAGAACGTCATAGAGTGAAGCCTAGGTAGCCCGGATCGTAGAAATGTCCATATCTTTCACACTGTTTGCAATTTTTCGTTTTATACGATAGAAAAACTGTTTTATTTATTTTGTATTTTATGTTTCGGGCGTTGACTTCTAAGGCCCTAACTATTCTATCTGGTGGAGCAACGCCCTAGAGTGCAGCCTAGGTTGCCCGGAACGAAGAAATGACCATAACTTTCACACTGGTTGCTATCATTCGTTTTATATGATGGAAAAACTGTTGTATTTATATTGTATTTTATGCTTCTGGCGTTCACTTCTTAGGCCCTAACTATTCGATCTGGTGGAACAACGGCCTAGGGTGAAGCCTAGGTTGCCCGGAAAGTAGAAATGACCATTACTTTCACACTGGCTGCAATTATTCGTTTTATACGATGGAAAAGCTGTTGTATTTATATCGTTTTTTATGCTCCTGGCGTTGACTTCTTAGGCCCTAACTATTCCATCCGGTGGAACAACGCACTAGGGTAAAGCCCAGATTGCGCGGAACGTAGAAATGACCATAACTTTCACACTGGTAGCAATTTTTCGTTTTATACGATGGAAAAACTGTTCTATTTATTTTATATTTTATGCATCGGGCGTTGACTTCTAAGGCCCTAACTATTCGATCTGGTGGAGCAACGCCCTAGAGTGAAGCCTAGGTTGCCCGGTACGTAGAAATGACCATAACTTTCACACTGGTTGCAATTATTCGTTTTGTACGATGGATAAGCTGTTGTATTTATATCGTATTTTATGCTTCTGGCGTTGACTTCTTAGGCCCTAACTTATCCATCTGGTGGAGCAACGCCCTAGGGTGAAGTCTAGGTTGCCCGGAAAGTAGAAGTGACCATAACTTTCACACTGGTAGCAATTATTCGTTTTATACGATGGAAAAACTGTTCTATTTATTTTATACTTTATGCTTCGGGCGTTGACTTCTAAGGCCCTAACTATTCGATCTGGTGGAGCAACGCCCTAGTGTGAAGCCTAGGTTGCCCGGTACGTAGAAATGACCATCACTATCAAACTGGCTGCAATTATTTGTTTTATACGATGGAAAAGCTGTTGTTTTTATATCGTATTTTATGCTTCTGGCGTTGACTTCTTAGGCCCTAACTATTCCATCCGGTGGAACAACGCCCTAGGGTGAAGCCTAGGTTGCCCGGAAAGCAGAACTGACCATAACTTTCATACTGGTTGCAATTATTCGTTTTATATGGTGGAAAAGCTGTAGTATTTATATTGTATTTTATGCTTCTGGCGTTGACTTCTAAGGCCCTAACTATTCGATCAGGTGGAGCAAAGCCCTAGAGTGAAGCCTAGGTTGCCCGGAACGTAGAAATGACCATAACTTTCACACTGGTTGCTATCATTCGTTTTATAGGATGGAAAAACTTTTGTATTTATATTGTATTTAAGCTTCTGGCGTTGACTTCTGAGGCCGCTGCTATTCGATGTGGTGGAAGAACGCCATATAGTGAAGCCTAGGTAGCCCGGATCGTAGAAATGTCCATATCTTTCACACTGTTTGCAATTTTTCGTTTTATACGATAGAAAAACTGTTTTATTTATTTTGTATTTTATGTTTCGGGCGTTGACTTCTAAGGCCCTAACTATTCTCTCTGGTGGAGCAACGCCCTAGAGTGCAGCCTAGGTTGCCCGGAACGTAGAAATGACCATAACTTTCACACTGGTTGCTATCATTCGTTTTATATGATGGAAAAACTGTTGTATTTATATTGTATTTTATGCTTCTGGCGTTCACTTCTTAGGCCCTAACTATTCGATCTGGTGGAACAACGGCCTAGGGTGAAGCCTAGGTTGCCCGGAAACTAGAAATGACCATAACTTTCACACTGGCTGCAATTATTCGTTTTATACCGTGGAAAAGCTGTTGTATTTATATCGTTTTTTATGCTCCTGGCATTGACTTCTTAGGCCCTAACTATTCCATCCGGTGGAACAACGCACTAGGGTAAAGCCCAGATTGCGCGGAACGTAGAAATGACCATCACTATCAAACTGGTTACAAGTATTTGTTTTATACGATGGAAAAGCTGTTGTATTTATATTGTATTTTATGCTTCTGGCGTTGAATTCTAAGTCCCTAGCTATTCGATCTAGTGGGGCAACGCCCTAGGGTGAAGCCTAGGTTGTCCGGAAAGTAGAGATGACCATAACTTTCACACTGGTAGCAATTATTCGTTTTATACGATGGAAAAACTGTTCTATTTATTTTGTATTTTATGCTTCGGTCGTTGACTTCTAAGGCCCTAACTATTCGATCTGGTAGAGCAACGCCCTAGAGTGAAGCCTAGGTTGCCCGGTAAGTAGAAATGACCATAAGTTTCATACTGGTTGCAATTATTCGTTTTATACGATGGAAAAAATGTTGTATTTATATTGTATTTTATGCTTCTGGCGTTCACTTCTTAGGCCCTAACTATTCGATCTGGTGGTACAACGCCCTAGGGTGAAGCTTAGGTTGCCCGGAACGTAGAAATGACCATAACTTTTACACTGGCAGCAATTATTCGTTTTATACAATGGAAAAACCGTTCTATTTATTTTGTATTTTATGCTTCGGGCGTTGACTTCTATGGCGCTAACTGTTTGATGTGGTGGAGCATCGCCGTAGAGTGAAGCCTAGGTTGCCCGGAACGTAGAAATGACCATAACTTTCACACTGGTTGCAATTATTCGTTTTATACGATGGAAAAACTGTTGTATTTATATTGTATTTTATGCTTCTGGCGTTCACTTCTTAGGCCCTAACTATTCGATCTGGTGGTACAACGCCCTAGGTTGAAGCCTAGGTTGCCCTGAACGTAGATATGACCATAACCTTCACACAGGTTGCAATTATTCGTTTTATACGGTGTAAAGGCTGTTGTACTTATTTTGTATTTTAATCTTCTGGTGTTGGTTTCTTAGGCCCTAACTATTCGATCTCGTGGAACAACGCCGTAGAGTGAAGCCTAGGTTGCCCGGAACGTAGAAATGACCATATCTTTTACACTGGCAGCAATTATTCGTTTTATACAATGGAAAAACCGTTCTATTTATTTTGTATTTTATGCTTCGGGCGTTGACTTCTAAGGCCCTAACTGTTTGATCTGGTGGAGCATCGCCGTAGAGTGAAGCCTAGGTTGCCCGGAACGTAGAAATGACCATAACTTTCACACTGGTTGCAATTATTCGTTTTATACGATGGAAAAACTGTTGTATTTATATTGTATTTTATGCTTCTGGCGTTCACTTCTTAGGCCCTAACTATTCGATCTGGTGGTACAACACCCTAGGTTGAAGCCTAGGTTGCCCTGAACGTAGATGTGACCATAACCTTCACACAGGTTGCAATTATTCGTTTTATACGGTGTAAAGGCTGTTGTACTTATTTTGTATTTTATTCTTCTGGTGTTGATTTCTTAGGCCCTAACTATTCGATCTCGTGGAACAACGCCGTAGAGTGAAGCCTAGGTTGCCCGGAACGTAGAAATGACCATAACTTTCACACTGTTTGCAATTATTCATTTTATACGATGGAAAAGCTGTTGTATTTATATCGTATTTTATGCTTCGGGCGTTGACTTCTTAGACCCTAACATTTCGATCTGGTGGAGCAACGCCCTACAGAGAAGCCTAGGTTGCCCGGAACGTAGATGTGACCATAACCTTCACACAGGTTGCAATTATTCGTTTTATACGGTGTAAAGGCTGTTGTACTTATTTTGTATTTTATTCTTCTGGTGTTGATTTCTTAGGCCCTAACTATTCGATCTGGTTGAACAACGCCGTAGAGAGAAGCCTAGGTTGCCGGGAACGTAGGAATGACCATTACTTTCACACTGTTTGCAATTATTCCTTTTATACGATTGAAAAGCTGTTGTATTTATATCGTATTTTATGCTTCTGGCGTTGACTTCGAAGGACCTAAGTATTCGATCTGGTGGAGCAACACCCTACAGTGATGCCTAGGTTGCCCGGAACGTAGATACGACCATAACATTCACACTGGTTGCAAATTATTCCTGCTATACGATGGAAAAACTGTTGTATTTTTACTGCATGTTATGCTTCGGGCATTAACTTCTAAGGCCCTAACTATGCAATATGTTGGAGCAACGCCCTAGGGGGAAGCCTAGGTTGCCCGGAACGTAGAAATGACCATAACTTTCACACTGGTTGCAATTATTCGTTTTATACGATGGAAATGCTGTTGTATTTATATCGTATTTTATGCTTCTGGCGTTGACTTCTTAGGCCCTAACTATTCAATCTGGTGGATCAACGCCCTAGGGGGAAGCGTAGGTTGCCCGGAAAGTAGAAATGACCATAACTTTCACACTGGTAGCAATTATTCATTTTATACGATGGAAAAACTGTTCTATTTATTTTGTATTTTATGCTTCTGGCGTTGACTTCTTGTGCCCTAACTATTCCATCTGGTGGAACAACGCCCTGGAGTGAAGCCTAGGTTGCCCGGAACGTAGAAATGACCATAACTTTCACACTGGTAGCAATTATTCGTTTTATACATGGAAAAACTGTTCTATTTATTTTGTATTTTATGCTTCTGGCATTGAATTCTAAGTCCCTAGCTATTCGATCTGGTGGGGCAACGCCCTAGAGTGAAGCCTAGGTTGCCCGGAACGTAGAAATGACCGTTGCTTTCACAATGTATGCAACTATTCATTTTATTCGGTGGAAAAGCTGCTGTACTTAGATTGTATTTTATTCTTCTGACGTTGAATTCTAAGTCCCTATCTATTCGATCTGGTGGAGCAACGCCCTAGAGTGAAACCTGGACTACCCGGCACGTAGAAATGACCTGTACTTTCACACTGTTTGCAGTTATTCCTGTTATACGATGGAACAACTGTTGCATCTTTATTGTATTGTATGCTTCAGGCGATGACTTCTAAGGCCCTAACTATTCGATCTGGTGTAGCAACGCACTAGGGTGAAGCCTACGTTGCCCGGAACGTGGAAATGACCATAACTTTCACACTGTTTGCCATTATTCGTTTTATACGATGGAAAAGCTGTTGTATTTATATCGTATTTTATGCTTCTGGCGTTGACATCTTAGGCCCCAGCTATTCCATCTGGTGGAACAACGCCCTATGGTGAAGCCTAGGTTGCCGGAACGTAGAAATGATCATAACTTTCACACTGGAAACAATTATTCATTTTATACATGGAACAGCTGTTCTATTTATTTTGTATTTTATGCTTCGGGCGTTGACTTCTAAGGCACTAACTATTCGATCTGGCGGAGCAACGCCCTAGAGTGTAGCCTAGGTTGCCCGGAACGTACAAATGACCATTACATTCACACTGGTTGCAATTATTCCTGTTATACGATGGAAAAGCTGTTGTATTTTTATTTCATTTTATGCTTCTGGCGTTGAGTTCTTAGGCCCTAACTATTCGATCTCCTGGACCATCGTCCTAGGGTGAAGCCTAGGTCGCCCGGAACGTAGAAATGACCATAGCTTTCACACTGGTAGCAATTATTCGTTTTATACATGGAAAAACTGTTCTCTTTATTTCGCATTTTATGCTTCTGGCATTGAATTCTAAGTCCCTAGCTATTCGATCTAGTGGGGCAACGCCCTAGAGTGAAGCCTAGGTTGCCCGGAACGTAGAAATGACCGTTGCTTTCACAATGTATGCAACTATTCATTTTATTCGGTGGTTAAGCTGCTGTACTTAGATTGTATTTTATGCTTCGGTCGTTGACTTCTAAGGCCCTAACTATTCGACCTGGTTTAGCAACACCCTAGGGTGAAGCCAAGCTTGCTCGGAACGTAGGACATACCATTACCTTCACACTTGTTGCAATTATTCCTGTTATACGATGGAAAAACTGTTGCATCTTTATTATATTTTATGCTTCTGGCGTTGACTTCTAAGGCCCTATCTATTCGATCTGGTGGAGCAACGCCCCAGAGTGAAGCCTAGGTTGACCGGAACGTAGAAATGACCATAACTTTCACACTGGTTGCAATTATTCGTTTTATACGACGGAAAATCTGTGGTATTTATATCGTATTTTATGTTTCTGGCGTTGACTTCTTAGGCCCTAACTATTCGATCTGGTGGAGCAACGCCCTAGAGTGAAACCTACTTTGCCCGGAACGTAGAACTGACCATTACTTTCACACTGGTTGCAATTGTTCCTGTTATACGATGGAAAAGCTCTTGTATATTTAATGTATTTTATGCTTCGGGCGTTGACTTCTAAGGCCGTAGCTATTCGATGTGGTGGAGCAACGCCCTAGAGTGACGCCTAGGTTGCCTGGAACGTAGAAATGACCATTACTTTCACAATGTTTCCAATTATTCATTTTATACAATGGAAAAACTGTTGTACTTATATTGTATTTTCTCTTATGGCATTGAATTCTAAGTCCCTATCTATTCGATCTGGTGGAGCAACGACCTAGTGTGAAACCTAGGTTGCCCGGAACGTAGAAATTACCATACCTTTCACACTGGTTGCAATTATTGCTGTTATACGGTGGAAAACCTCTTGTAGATTTATTGTATTTTATGCTTCGGGCGTTGACTTCTATGGCCCTACCTATTCGATTTGGTGGAGCAACACCCTACAGTGAAGCCTAGGTTGTCAGGAACGTAGAAATGAACATAACTTTCACACTGGTAGCAATTATTCGTTTTAAAGAATGGAAATACTGTTCTATTTATCTTGTATTTAGTGCTTCGGGCGTTGGCTTCTAAGGCCCTAACTGTTTGAGCTGGTGGAGCAACGCCCTAGAGTGAAGCCTAGGTTGCCCGGAACGTAGAAATGACCATAACTTTCACACTGGCAGCAATTATTCGCCTTTTACAATGGAAAAACTGTTCTATTTATTTTGTATTTTATGCTTCGGCCGTGGACTTCTAAGGCCCTAACTACTCGATCTGGTGGAGCAAAGCCCTAGAGTGAAGCATAGGTTGCCCGGAACGTAGAAATGACCTTTACTTTCACACTGGTTGCAATTATTCCTGTTATACGATGGAAAAGCTGTTGTATTTATATTGTATTTTATGCTTCTGTCGTAGACTTCTAAGGCCGTAGCAATTAGTTGTGGTGGAGCAACGCCCTAGAGTGACGCCTAGGTTGCCGGAACTTAGAAATGACCATCACTTTCACAATGTTTGCAATTATTCATTTTATACGATGGAAAAACTGTTGTACTTATATTGTATTTTATTCTTCTGGCGTTGAATTCCATGTCCCTAGCTAGTCGATCTGGTGGAGCTACGCCCTAGAATGAAACCTAGGTTACCCGGAACGTTGAAATGACCAGTACTTTCACACTGTTTGCAGTTATTCCTGTTATTCGATGGAAAGACTGTTGCATCTTTATTGCATTTTATGCTTCTGGCGTTGACTTCTAAGGCCGTAGCTATTAGATGTGGTGGAGCAACGCCGTAGAGTGATGCCCAGGTTGCCCGGAACGTAGAAATGACCATAAGTTTCATACTGGTTGCAATTATTCGTTTTATACGATGGAAAAACTGTTCTATTTATTTTGTACTTTATGCTTCGGCCGTGGACTTCTAAGGACCTAACTATTCGATCTGGTTGAGCAACGCCCTAGAGTGAAGCCTAGGTTGCCAGGAACGTAGAAATGACCACCACATTCACACTGGTTGCAATTATTCCTGTTATACGATGGAAAAACTCTTGTATATTTATTGCATTTTATGCTTCTGGCGTTGAGTTCTAAGGCCCTAACTATACGATCTGGTGGAGCAACGCCCTAGAGTGAAGCCTAGGTTGCCCGGAACGTAGAAATGATCATCACTTTCACACTGGTTGCAATTATTCCTGTTATACGATGGAAAAACTCTTGTATATTTATTGTATTTTATGCTCCGGGCGTTGACTTCTATGGCCCTACCTATTCGATCTGTTGGAGCAACACCCTACAGTTAAGCCTAGGTTGCCCGGAACGTAGAAATAAACATAACTTTCACACTGGCAGCAATTATTCGCTTTATACAATGGAAAAACTGTTCTATTTATTTTGCATTTTATGCTTCGGCCGTGGACTCCTAAGGCCCTAACTACTCGATCTGGTGGAGCAACGCCCTAGGGTCAAGCCTAGGTTGCCCGGAACGTAGAAATGACCATAACTTTTACACTGGTAGCAATTATTCGTTTTATACGATGGAAGAGCTGTTGTATTTATATTGTATTTTATCCATCTGGCGTTGACTTCTAAGGCCGTAGCTATTAGATGTGGTGGAGCATCGCCCTAGGGTGAAACCTAGGTTGCCCGGAACGTAGAAATGACCATTACTTTCACACTGGTTGCAATTATTCCTGTTATACGATGGAAAAACTGTTGTATTTTTATTGCATTTTTTGCTTCGGGCATTGTCTTTTAAGGCCCTAACTATTCAACCTGTTGGAGCAACGCCCTAGGGTGAAGCCTAGGTTGCCCGGAACCTAGAAATGAGCATAACTATCACACTGGTTGCAATTATTCGTTCTATACGATGGAAGAGCTGCTTTATTTATACCGTATTTTATGCTTCTGGGGTTGACTTCTTAGGTCCTAACTGTTCCATCTGGTGGATCAACGCCCTAGGGTCAAGCCTAGGTTGCCCGGAAAGTAGAAATGACCATAACTTTCACACTGGTAGCATTTATTCGTTTTATACGATGGAAAAAGTGTTCTATTTATTTTGTATTTTATGCTTCGGGCGTTGACTTCTAAGGCCCTAACTATTCGATCTGGTGGAGCAACAACCTAGAGTGAAGTCTAGGTTGCCCGGAACGTAGAAATGACCATTACTTTCACACTGTTTGCAATTATTCCTTTTATACAACGGAAAAGCTGTTGTATTTATATCGTATTTTATGCTTCTGGCGTTGACATCTAAGGACCTAACTATTCGATCTGGTGGAGCAACGCCCTAGAGTGAAGCCTAGGTTGCCCGGAACGGAGAAATGTCCAGTACATTCACACTGGTTGCAGTTATTCCTGTTAAACGATGGAAAAACTGTTGCATCATTATTGTATTTTATGCTTCTGGTGTTGACTTCTGAGGCCCTAACTATTCGATCTGGTGGAGCAACGCCCTAGAGTGAAGCCTAGGTTGCCCGTATCGTAGAAATGACCATCACTTTCACACTGGTTGCTATAATTCGTTTTATACGATGGAAAAACTGTTGTATTTATATTGTATTTTATGTTTCGGGCGTTGACTTCAAAGATTCTAGCTATTCGATCTGATGGAGCAACGCCCTAGAGTGATGCCTATGTTGCCCGGAACGGTGAAATGACCATTGCTTTCACACTGGTTGCAGTTATTCCTGCTATACGATGGAAAAACTGTGGCATTTTAATTGTATTTTACTCATCTGGCGTTGAATTCTAAGTCCCTAATTATTCGATCTCGTGGAGCAACGCCGTAGAGTGAAGCCTAGGTTGCCCGAAACGTAGAAATGACCATTACTTTCACACTGTTTGCAAATATACATTAGATACGATGGAAAAGCTGTTGTATTTATATTGTATTTTATGCTTCTGGCGTTGACTTCTTAGGCCCTAACTATTTTATCTGGTGGAGCACCGCCCTAGAGTGAAGCCTAGGTTGCCCGGAACGTAGAACATACCAATACCTTCACACTGGTTGCAATTATTCCTGGTATACGATGGAACAACTGTTTCATCTTCATTGTATTTAATGCTTGTGGCGTTGACTTCTAAGGCCCTAACTATTCGATCTGGTGGAGCAACGCCCTACAGTGAAGCCTAGGTTGCCCGGAACGTAGAAATGACCTTAACCTTCAGACAGGTTGCAATTAGCCGTGCTATACGATAGAAAAACTGTTGCATCTTCATTGCATTTTATGCTTCTGGCGTTGACTTCTAATGCCCTAACTATTCCATCTGTTGGAGCAACGCCTTAGAGTGAAGCCTAGGTTGCTCGGAATGAAGAAATGACCATAACTTTCACACTGGTTGCAATTATTCGTTTTGTACGATGGAAAAGCTGTTGCACCTTTACTGTATTTTATTCATCTGGGGTTGACTTCTAAGGCCGTAGCTATTAGATGTGGTGGAACAACGCCCCAGAGTGACGCCTAGGGTGCTCGGAACGTAGAAATGACCATAACTTTCAAACTGGTTGCAATTACTCGTTTTATACGATGGAAAAGCTGTTGTATTTATATTGTATTTTATGCTTCTGGCGTTGACTTCTAAGGCCCTAGCTACTCGATCTAGTGGAGCAACGCCCTAGAGTGAAGCCTAGGTTTCCCGGCACGTAGAAATGAACATCACGTTCATACTGGTTGCAATTAATCCTGTTATACGATGGAAAAACTGTTGTATTTTTATTGCATTTTATGCTTCGGGCGTTGACTTCTAGGGCCCTAACCATACGATCTGGTGGACTAACGCCCTAGGGAGAAGCCTAGGTTGCCCGGAACGTAGAAATGTCCATAACTTTCATACTGGTTGCAATTCTTCGTTTTATACGATGGAATACTTGTTGTATTTATATTGTATTTTATGCCCCTGGCGTCGACTTCTTGCGCCCTAACTATTCGATCTGGTGGAACAACGCCCTAGAGTGAAGCCTAGGTTGCCCGGAACGTAGAAATGTCCATAACTTTCATACTGGTTGCAATTCTTCGTTTTATACGATGGAATAGCTGTTATATTTATATTGTATTTTATGCTTCTGGCGTTGACTTCTTAGGCCCTAAATATTCGATCTGGTGGAACAACGCCCTAGAGTGAAGACTAGGTTGCCTGGAACGCAGAAATGACCATCACCGTCACACGGGTTGCAATTATTCCTGCTATAGGATGGAAAGACTGTTGTATTTTTATTGTATTTTAGACTTCAGGTGTTGACTTCTGAGGCCGTAGCTATTCGATCTGGTGGAACAACGCCGTAGAGTGAAGCCTCGGTTGCCCGGATCGTAGAAATGACCATTTCTTTCACACTGTTTGCAATTATTCCTTTTATCCGATGGAAACGCTGTTGTATTTATATCGTATTTTTTTCTTCTGGCGTTGACTTCTAAGGCCGTAGCTATTAGATGTGGTGGAGCAACGCCCTAGAGTGACGCCTAGGGTGCTCGGAACGTAGAAATGACCATTACTTTCACACTGGTTGCAATTATTCGTTTTATACGATGGAAAAGCTGTTGTATTTATATCGTATTTTATCCTTCGCGCGTTGACTTCAAAGGCCCTAACTATTCAATCTGTTGGTACAACGCCCTAGAGTGAAGCCTAGGTTGCCTGGAACGTAGAAATGAACATAACTTTAACACTCATTGCTATTATTCATTTTATACGATGGAAACACTGTTGTATTTTTATTGCATTTTATGCTTCGGGCGTTGACTTCTAAGGCCCTAACTGTTCAATCTGTTGGAGCATCGCCCTAGGGTGAAGCCTAGGTTGCTGGGAAAGTAGAAATGACCATAAGTTTCATACTGGTTGCAATTATTCGTTTTATACGATGGAAAAAGTGTTGTATTTATATTGTATTTTATGCTTCTGGCGTTGACTTCTAAGGCCCTAGCTATTCGATCTAGTGGAGCAACGCCCTCGAGTGAAGCTTAGGTTGCCCGGTACGTAGAAATGACCATCACTTTCAAATTGGTTGCAATTATTCCTGTTATATGATGGAAAAGCTGTTGTATTTATATTGTATTTTATGCTTCTGGCTTTGATTTCTAAGTCCCTAGCTTTTCGATCTGGTAGAGCAGCGCCCTAGAGTGAAACCTAGGTTATCCGGAACGTAGAAATGTCCAGTACATTCACACTGGTTGCAGTTATTCCTGTTATACGATGGAAAAACTGTTGTATTTTAATTGTATTTTATGCCTTGAGCGATGAATTATAAGTCCCTAGCTATTCGATCTGGTGGAGCAACGCAATAGAGTGACGCCTAGGTTGCTCGGAACGTAGAAATGACCATTACTTTCACACTGGTTGCAATTATCCCTGTTATACGATGGAAAAACTGTTGTATTTTAATTGTATTTTATGCTTTTAGCGATGAATTATAAGTCCCCAGCTATTGGATCTGGTGGAGCAACGCCCTAGAGTGACGCCTAGGTTGCTCGGAACGTAGAAATGACCATTACTTTCACACTGGTTGCAATTTTTCGTTTTATACGATGGAAAAGCTGTTATATTTATATTGTATTTTATGCCTCTGGCGTTGACTTCTTAGGCCCTAACTATTCGATCTGGTGGAGCAATGCCTCAGAGATAAGTCTAGGATGCCCGAAACGCCGAAATGGTCATTACTATCACGCTTGTTGCAATTATTCCTGTTATACGATGAAAAGACTGTTGTATTTTTATTGTATTTTAAGCTTCAGTCGTAGACTTCTAAGGTCGTAGCTATTCGATATGTTGGAGCACCGCCCTAGAGTGAAGCCTAGGCTGCTCGGAACAAAGAAATGACCATTACTTTCACACTGGTTGCTATCATTCGTTTTATACGATGGAAAAGCGGTTACATTTATATTGCAATTTATGCTTCTGGCGTTGACTTCTTAGGCCCTAACTGTTCGATCTGGTGGAAAAACTCCCTAGAGTGAAGCCTAGGTTGCTCGGAACGTAGAAATGACCATTACTTTCACACTGTTTGCAAATATACATTATATACGATGGAAAAGCTGTTGTATTTATATCGTATTTTATGCTTCTGTCGTTGACTTCTTAGGCCCTATCTATTCGATCTGGTGGAGCAACGACCTAGAGTGAAACCTAGGTTGCCGGGAACGTAGAAATGACCATTACTTTCACACTGGTTGCAATTATTCCTGTTATACGATGGAAAAACTGTTCTATTTATTTTGTATTTTATGCTTCGGGCGTTGTCTTCTATGGCCCTAACCATTCGATGTGGTGGAGCAACGCCCTACAGTGAAACCTAGGTTACCCGGAACGTAGAAATGACCAGTACTTTCACACTGTTTGCAGTTATTCCTGTTATACGAAGGAAAAACTGTTGCATCTTTATTGTATTTTATGCTCCTGGCGTTGACTTCTAGGGCCCTAACTATTCGATCAGGTGGAGCAACGCCCTAGAGTGAAGCCTAGGTTGCTCGGAATGTAGAAATGACCATAACTTCCACACTGGTTGCAATTATTCGTTTTATACGATGGAAAAGCTGTTGTATTTATATCGTATTTTATGCTTCTGGCGTTGAATTCTTAGGCCCTGACTATTCCATCTGGTGGAACAACGCCCTAGGGTAAAGCCCAGGTTGCACGGAACGTAGAAATGCCCATAACCGTCACACTGGTAGCAATTATTCGTTTTATACGATGGAATAGCTGTTGTATTTATATTGTATTTTATGCCCCTGGCGTCGACTTCTTGCGCCCTAACTATTCGATCTGGTGGAACAACGCCCTAGAGTGAAGCCTAGGTTGCCCGTATCGTAGAAATGACCATCACTTTCACACTGGTTGCTATAATTCGTTTTATACGATGGAAAAAGTGTTGTATTTATATTGTATTTTATGCTTCGGGCGTTGACTTCTAAGGCCCTAGCTATTCGATCTAGTGGAGCAACGCCCTCGAGTGAAGCCTAGGTTGCCCGGTACGTAGAAATGACCATCACTTTCAAATTGGTTGCAATTATTCCTGTTATATGATGGAAAAAATGTTTTATTTTTATTGCATTTTATGCTTCGGGCATTGACTTTTAAGGCCCTAACTATTTAATCTGTAGGAGCAACGCCCTAGGGTCAAGCCTAGGTCGCCGGGAAAGTAGAAATGACCATAACTTTCATACTGGTTGCAATAATTAGTTTTATATGATGGAAAAACTGTTGTATTTATATTGTATTTTATGCTTCTGGCGTTCACTTCTTAGGCCCTAACTATACGATCTGGTGGAACAACGCCCTAGAGGTGAGCCTAGGCTGCCCAGTACGTAGAAATGACCATTACTTTGACACTGTTTGCAAGTATACATTATATACGATGGAAAAGCTGTTGTATTTATATCGTATTTTATGCTTCTGGCGTTTATTTCTTCCAAACCCTAACTATTTCGTCTGGTGGAACAACGCCCTAGGGTGAAGCCTAGGTTGCCCGGAAAGTAGAAATGACCATAACTTTCACACTGGTAGCAATTATTCGTTTTATACGATGGAAAAACTGTTCTATTTATTTTGTATTTAATGCTTCGGGCGTTGGCTTCTAAGGCCCTAACTGTTTGATCTGGAGGAGCAACGCCCTAGAGTGAAACCTAGGTTGCCCGGAACGTAGAAATGACCATAACTTTCACACTGGTTGCTATTATTCGTTTTATACGATGGAAAAACTGTTATATTTATATTGTATTTTATGCTTCTGGCGTTGACTTCTTAGGCCCTAAATATTCGATCTGGTGGAACAACGCCCTAGAGTGAAGACTAGGTTGCCTGGAACGCAGAAATGACCATCACCGTCACACGGGTTGCAACTATTCCTGCTATAGGATGGAAAGACTGTTGTATTTTTATTGTATTTTAGACTTCAGGTGTTGACTTCTGAGGCCGTAGCTATTCTATCTGGTGGAACAACGCCGTAGAGTGAAGCCTCGGTTGCCCGGATCGTAGAAATGACCATTTCTTTCACACTGTTTGCAATTATTCCTTTTATACGATGGAAAAGCTGTTGTATTTATATCGTATTTTTTTCTTCTGGCGTTGACTTCTAAGGCCGTAGCTATTAGATGTGGTGGAGCAACGCCCTAGAGTGACGCCTAGGGTGCTCGGAACGTAGAAATGACCATTACTTTCACACTGGTTGCAATTCTTCGTTTTATACGATGGAAAAGCTGTTGTATTTATATCGTATTTTATCCTTCGCGCGTTGACTTCAAAGGCCCTAACTATTCAATCTGTTGGTACAACGCCCTAGACTGAAGCCTAGGTTGCCTGGAACGTAGAAATGAACATAACTTTAACACTGATTGCTATTATTCATTTTATACGATGGAAACACTGTTGTATTTTTGTTGCATTTTATGCTTCGGGCGTTGACTTCTAAGGCCCTAACTGTTCAATCTGTTGGAGCATCGCCCTAGGGTGAAGTCTAGGTTGCTGGGAAAGTAGAAATGACCATAAGTTTCATACTGGTTGCAATTATTCGTTTTATACGATGGAAAAAGTGTTGTATTTATATTGTATTTTATGCTTCTGGCGTTGACTTCTAAGGCCCTAGCTATTCGATCTAGTGGAGTAACGCCCTCGAGTGAAGCATAGGTTGCCCGGTACGTAGAAATGACCATCACTTTCAAATTGGTTGCAATTATTCCTGTTATATGATGGAAAAAATGTTGTATTTTTATTGCATTTTATGCTTCGGGCATTGACTTTTAAGGCCCTAACTATTTAATCTGTTGGAGCAACGCCCTAGGGTCAAGCCTAGGTCGCCCGGAATGTAGAAATGACCATAACTTTCTTACTGGTTGCAATAATTAGTTTTATATGATGGAAAAACTGTTGTATTTATATTGTATTTTATGCTTCTGGCGTTCACTTCTTAGGCCCTAACTATACGATCTGGTGGAACAACGCCCTAGAGTGGAGCCTAGGTTGCCCGGTACGTAGAAATGACCATTACTTTGACACTGTTTGCAAGTATACATTATATACGATGGAAAAGCTGTTGTATTTATATCGTATCTTATGCTTCTGGCGTTTATTTCTTCCAAACCCTAACTATTTCGTCTGGTGGAACAACGCCCTAGGGTGAAGCCTAGGTTGCCCGGAAAGTAGAAATGACCATAACTTTCACACTGGTAGCAATTATTCGTTTTATACGATGGAAAAACTGTTCTATTTATTCTGTATTTAATGCTTCGGGCGTTGGCTTCTAAGGCCCTAACTGTTTGATCTGGAGGAGCAACGCCCTAGAGTGAAACCTAGGTTGCCCGGAACGTAGAAATGACCATAACTTTCACACTGGTTGCTATTATTCGTTTTATACGATGGAAAAACTGTTATATTTATATTGTATTTTATGCTTCTGGCGTTGACTTCTTAGGCCCTAAATATTCGATCTGGTGGAACAACGCCCTAGAGTGAAGACTAGGTTGCCTGGAACGCAGAAATGACCATCACCGTCACACGGGTTGCAACTATTCCTGCTATAGGATGGAAAGACTGTTGTATTTTTATTGTATTTTAGACTTCAGGTGTTGACTTCTGAGGCCGTAGCTATTCGATCTGGTGGAACAACGCCGTAGAGTGAAGCCTCGGTTGCCCGGATCGTAGAAATGACCATTTCTTTCACACTGTTTGCAATTATTCCTTTTATACGATGGAAAAGCTGTTGTATTTATATCGTATTTTTTTCTTCTGGCGTTGACTTCTAAGGCCGTAGCTATTAGATGTGGTGGAGCAACGCCCTAGAGTGACGCCTAGGGTGCTCGGAACGTAGAAATGACCATTACTTTCACACTGGTTGCAATTATTCGTTTTATACGATGGAAAAGCTGTTGTATTTATATCGTATTTTATCCTTCGCGCGTTGACTTCAAAGGCCCTAACTATTCAATCTGTTGGTACAACGCCCTAGAGTGAAGCCTAGGTTGCCTGGAACGTAGAAATGAACATAACTTTAACACTGATTGCTATTATTCATTTTATACGATGGAAACACTGTTGTATTTTTATTGCATTTTATGCTTCGGGCGTTGACTTCTAAGGCCCTAACTGTTCAATCTGTTGGAGCATCGCCCTAGGGTGAAGTCTAGGTTGCTGGGAAAGTAGAAATGACCATAAGTTTCATACTGGTTGCAATTATTCGTTTTATACGATGGAAAAAGTGTTGTATTTATATTGTATTTTATGCTTCTGGCGTTGACTTCTAAGTCCCTAGCTATTCGATGTAGTGGAGCAACGCCCTCGAGTGAAGCCTAGGTTGCCCGGTACGTAGAAATGACCATCACTTTCAAATTGGTTGCAATTATTCCTGTTATATGATGGAAAAGCTGTTGTATTTATATTGTATTTTATGCTTCTGGCTTTGATTTCTAAGTCCCTAGCTATTCGATCTGGTAGAGCAGCGCCCTAGAGTGAAACCTAGGTCATCCGGAACGTAGAAATGTCCAGTACATTCACACTGGTTGCAGTTATTCCTGTTAAACGATGGAAAAACTGTTGCATCATTATTGTATTTTATGCTTCTGGTGTTGACTTCTGAGGCCCTAACTATTCGATCTGGTGGAGCAGCGCCCTAGATAGAAGCCTAGGTTGGCCGGAATGTAGAAATGTTCATAACTTTCACACTGGTTGCAATTATTCCTGTTATACGATGGAAAAACTGTTGTATTTTAATTGTATTTTATGCTTTTAGCGATGAATTATAAGTCCCTAGCTATTCGATCTGGTGGAGCAACGCAATAGAGTGACGCCTAGGTTGCTCGGAACGTAGAAATGACCATTACTTTCACACTGGTTGCAATTATTCCTGTTATACGATGGAAAAACTGTTGTATTTTAATTGTATTTTATGCTTTTAGCGATGAATTATAAGTCCCTAGCTATTCGATCTGGTGGAGCAACGCCCTAGAGTGACGCCTAGGTTGCTCGGAACGTAGAAATGACCATTACTTTCACACTGTTTGCAAATATACATTATATACGATGCAAAAGCTGTTGTATTTATATCGTATTTTATGCTTCTGTCGTTGACTTCTTAGGCCCTATCTATTCGATCTGGTGGAGCAACGACCTAGAGTGAAACCTAGGTTGCCGGGAACGTAGAAATGACCATTACTTTCACACTGGTTGCAATTATTCCTGTTATACGATGGAAAAACTGTTCTATTTATTTTGTATTTTATGCTTCGGGCGTTGTCTTCTATGGCCCTAACCATTCGATGTGGTGGAGCAACGCCCTAGAGTGAAACCTAGGTTACCCGGAACGTAGAAATGACCAGTACTGTCACACTGTTTGCAGTTATTCCTGTTATACGAAGGAAAAACTGTTGCATCTTTATTGTATTTTATGCTTCTGGCGTTGACTTCTAGGGCCCTAACTATTCGATCAGGTGGAGCAACGCCCTACAGTGAAGCCTAGGTTGCTCGGAATGTAGAAATGACCATAACTTCCACACTGGTTGCAATTATTCGTTTTATACGATGGAAAAGCTGTTGTATTTATATCGTATTTTATGCTTCTGGCGTTGAATTCTTAGGCCCTGACTATTCCATCTGGTGGAACAACGCCCTAGGGTAAAGCCCAGGTTGCACGGAACGTAGAAATGCCCATAACTGTCACACTGGTAGCAATTATTCGTTTTATACGATGGAATAGCTGTTGTATTTATATTGTATTTTATGCCCCTGGCGTCGACTTCTTGCGCCCTAACTATTCGATCTGGTGGAACAACGCCCTAGAGTGAAGCCTAGGTTGCCCGTATCGTAGAAATGACCATCACTTTCACACTGGTTGCTATAATTCGTTTTATACGATGGAAAAACTGTTGTATTTATATTGTATTTTATGTTTCGGGCGTTGACTTCAAAGATTCTAGCTATTCGATCTGATGGAGCAACGCCCTAGAGTGATGCCTATGTTGCCCGGAACGGTGAAATGACCATTGCTTTCACACTGGTTGCAGTTATTCCTGCTATACGATTGAAAAACTGTGGCATTTTAATTGTATTTTATTCTTCTGGCGTTGAATTCTAAGTCCCTAATTATTCGATCTCGTGGAGCAACGCCGTAGAGTGAGGCCTAGGTTGCCCGAAACGTAGAAATGACCATTACTTTCACACTGTTTGCAAATATACACTATATACGATGGAAAAGCTGTTGTATTTATATTGTATTTTATGCTTCTGGCGTTGACTTCTTAGGCCCTAACTATTTTATCTGGTGGAGCACCGCCCTAGAGTGAAGCCTAGGTTGCCCGGAACGTAGAACATACCATTACCTTCACACTGGTTGCAATTATTCCTGGTATACGATGGAACAACTGTTTCATCTTCATTGTATTTAATGCTTGTGGCGTTGACTTCTAAGGCCCTAACTATTCGATCTGGTGGAGCAACGCCCTACAGTGAAGCCTAGGTTGCCCGGAACGTAGAAATGACCTTAACCTTCAGACAGGTTGCAATTAGCCGTGCTATACGATGGAAAAACTGTTGCATCTTCATTGCATTTTATGCTTCTGGCGTTGACTTCTAATGCCCTAACTATTCCATCTGTTGGAGCAACGCCTTAGAGTGAAGCCTAGGTTGCTCGGAATGAAGAAATGACCATAACTTTCACACTGGTTGCAATTATTCGTTTTATACAATGGAAAAACTGTTGCATCTTTACCGTATTTTATGCTTCTGGCGTTGACTTCTTAGGCCCTAGCTATTCGATCTGGTGGAGCAACGCCCTAGAGTGAAGCCTAGATTGCACGGAACGTAGAAATCACCATTACCTTCACACTGGTTGCAATTATTCCTGTTATACGATGGAAAAACTGTTGCATCTTGATTGTATTTTATGTTTCTGGCGTTGACTTCTAAGGCCCTATCTATTCGATCTGGTGGAGCAACGCCCTAGAGTGAAGCCTACGTTGCCCGCAACGTAGAAATGACCATAACTTTCACACTGGTTGCAATTATTCCTGGTATACGATGGAAAAGCTGTTGTACCTTTATTGTATTTTATGCTTCAGGCGTTGACTTCTAAGGCCGGAGCTATTCGAAGTGGTGGAGCTACGACCGAGAGTGAAGCCTAGGTTGCGCGGATCGTAGAAATGACTATTACTTTCACACTGTTTGCAAATATACATTATATGCGATGGAAGAGCTGTTGTATTTATGTTGTATTTTATGCTTCCGGCGTTGACTTCTAAGGGCCTAACTATTCGGTCTGGTGGAGCAACACCCTAGAGTGAAGCCTAGGTTGCCCGTCACGTAGAAATGACCATTACTTTCGGACTGGTTGCAATTATTCGTTTTATACGATGGAAAAACTGTTATATTTATTTTGTATTTGGTGCTACTGTCGTTGACCTCTTAGGCCCTAACTATTGGATCTGGTGGACCAACGCCCTAGAGTGAATCCTGGGTTGCCCGGACCGTAGAAATGACCATATCGTTCACACTGGTTGCAATTATTCCTTCTATACGACGTAAAAGCCGTTGTGTTTATATTGTATTTTATGCTTCTGGCGCTGACTTCTAAGGCCCTAACTATTCGATCTGGTGGAGCAACGCCATAAAGTGAGGCCTAGGTTGCCCGGAACGTAGAAATGACCATCACTTTCAAACTGGATGCAGTTATTCCTGTTATATGATGGAAAAACTGTTGTATTTCTATTGCATTATATGCTTGGGGCATTGACTTCTAAGGCCCTAACTATTCAATCTGTTGGAGCGACGCCCTAGGGTGAAGCCTAGGTTGCCCGGAAAGTAGAGATGACCATAAGTTTCATACTGCTTGCAATTATTCGTTTTAGACGATGGAAAAACTGTTGTATTTATATTGTATTTTATGCTTCTGGCGTTGACTTCTAAGGCCTTAGCTATTCGATCTAGTGGAGCAACGCCCTAGAGTGAAGCCTAGGTTGCCCGAAACGTAGAAATGACTATTACTTTCACACTGTTTGCAAATATACATTATATACGATGGAAAAGCTGTAGTATTTATATTGTATTTTATGCTTCTGGCGTTGACTTCTTAGGCCCTAACTAATCGATCTGGTGGAGCAACGCCCTAGAGTGAAGCCTAGGTTGCCGGAACGTAGAAATGACCATAACTTTCACACTGGTTGCTATCATTCGTTTTATACGATGGAAAAGCTGTTACATTTATATTGTATTTTATGCTTCTGGCGTTGACTTCTTAGGCCCTAACTGTTCGATCTGGTGGAACAACGCCCTAGAGTGAAACCAAGGTTACCCGGAACGTAGAAATGCCCAGTGCTTGCATACTGTTTGCAGTTATTCCTGTTATACGATGGAAAAACTGTTGTATTTTTATTGCATTTTATGCTTCGGGCATTGACTTCTAAGCACCTAACTATTCAATCTGTTGGGGCGACGCCCTAGGGAGAAGCCTAGGTTGCCCGGAAAGTAGAAATGACCATAACTTTCACACTGGTTGCAATTATTCGTTTTATACAATGGAAAAACTGTTCTTTTTATTTTGTATTTTATGCTTCGGGTGTTGACTTCTAAGGCCATACCTATTCGATCTGGTGGAGCAACGCCCTAGAGTGAAGCCTAGGTTGCCCGGAACGTAGAAATGACCATATCCTTCACACTGGTTGCAATTATTCCTGTTACACGATGGAAAAACTGTTGTATTCATATTGTATTTTATGCTTCTGGCGTTCACTTCTTAGGCCCTAACTATTCGATCTGGTGGAACAAGGCCCTAGGGTGAAGCCTAGGTTGCCCGGAACGAAGAAATGATCATAACTTTCACACTGGTAGCAATTATTCGTTTTATACAATGGAAAAACTGTTGTATTTATATTGTATTTTATGCTTCTGGCGTTGGCTTCTTAGGCCCTAACTATTCGATCTGGTGGAGCAATGCCTCAGAGTTAAGTCTAGGATGCCCGAAACGCCGAAATGATCATTACTTTCACGCTTGTTGCTATTATTCCTGTTATACTATGAAAAGACCGTTGTATTTTTATTGTATTTTATGCTTCAGGCGTAGGCTTCTAAGGCCGTAGCTATTCGATATGGTGGAGCACCGCCCTAGAGTGAAGCCTAGGTTGCACGGAACGTAGAAATGACCATAACTTTTACACTGGTAGCAATTATTCGTTTTATACCATGGAAAAACTGTGATATTTATTTTTTATTTTATGCTTCGGGCGTTGACTTCTAAGGCCCTAACAGTTTGATCTGGTGGAGCAACGCCCTAGAGTGAAGCCTAGGTTGCCCGGAACGTAGAAATGACCATTACTTTCACACTGTGTGCAATTATTCCTTTTATACGATGGAAAGGCTGTTGTATTTATATTGTATTTTATGCTTCGGGCGTTGACTACTAAGGCCCTAACTGTTTGACCTGGTGGAGCAACGCCCTAGAGTGAAGCCTAGGTTGCCCGGAACGTAGAAATGACCATTACTTTCCTACTGTTTGCAATTATTCCTTTTATACGATGGAAAAGCTGTTGTATTTATATCGTATTTTATGCTTCTGGCGTTGACTTCTAAGGCCCTCGCTATTCGATCTAGTGGAGCAACGCCTTAGAGTGAAGCCTAGGCTGCCCGGAACGTAGAAATGACCATTACTTTCACACTGGTTGCAATTATTCGATTTATACGATGGAAAAACTGTTGTATTTATATTGTATTTTATGCTTCTGGCGTTCACTTGTTAGTCCCTAACTATTCGATCTGGTGGAACAACGCCCTAGGGTGAAGCCTGGGATGCCCGGAACGTAGAAAGGACCATCACTCTCACGCGGGTTGCAATTATTCCTGTTATAGGATGGAAAAGCTGTTGTATTTATATCGTATTTTATGCTTCTGGCGTTGACTTCTAAGGCCCTAGCTATTTGATCTAGTGGAGCAACGCCCTAGAGTGAAGCCTAGGTTGCCCGGAACGTAGAAATGGCCATCACTTTCAAACTGGTTGCAATTAATCCTGTTATACGAAGGAAAAACTGTTGTATTTTTATTGCATTTTATGATTCGGGCGTTGACTTCTAAGGCCCTAACTATTCAATCTGTTGGTGCACCGCCCTAGAGTGAAGCCTAGGTTGCTCGGAATATACAAATGACCATATCTTTCACACTGGTTGCAATTATTCGTTTTCTACGATGGAAAAACTGTTGTATTTATATTGTATTTTATGCTTCTGGCGTTCACCTCTTAGGGCCTAACTGTTCGATCTGATGGAACAATGCCCTAGGATGAAGCCTAGGTTGCCCGGAACGTAGAAATGACCATAACTTTTACACTGGTAGCAATTATTTGTTTTATACAATGGAAAAACTGTTGTATTTATATTGTATTTTATGCTTCTGGCGTTCACTTGTTAGTCTCTAACTATTCGATCTGGTGGAACAACGCCCTAGGGTGAAGCCTGGGATGCCCGGAACGTAGAAAGGACCATCACTCTCACGCGGGTTGCAATTATTCCTGTCATAGGATGGAAAAGCTGTTGTATTTATATCGTATTTTATGCTTCTGGCGTTGACCTCTAAGGCCCTAGCTATTCGATCTAGTGGAGCAACGCCCTAGAGTGAAGCCTAGGTTGCCCGGAACGTAGAAATGGCCATCACTTTCAAACTGGTTGCAATTAATCCTGTTATACGATGGAAAAACTGTTGTATTTTTATTGCATTTTATGATTCGGGCGTTGACTTCTAAGGCCCTAACTATTCAATCTGTTGGTGCAACGCCCTAGAGTGAAGCCTAGGTTGCTCGGAATGTAGAAATCACCATTACTTTCACACTGGTTGCAATTATTCGTTTTATACGATGGAAAAACTGTTTTATTTATATTGTATTTTATGCTTCTGGCGTTCACTTGTTAGGCCCTAACTATTCGATCTGGTGGAACAACGTCCTAGGGTGAAGCCTAGGTTGCTCGGAATGTAGAAATGACCATTACTTTCACACTGGTTGCAATTATTCGTTATATACGATGGAAAAACTGTTTTATTTATATTGTATTTTATGCTTCTGGCGTTCACTTGTTAGGCCCTAACTATTCGATCTGGTGGAACAACGTCCTAGGGTGAAGCCTAGGTTGCCCGGAACGTAGAAATGACCATAGCTTTTACACTGGTAGCAATTATTCGTTTTATACAATGGAAAAACTGTTGTATTTATATTGTATTTTATGCTTCTGGCGTTGACTTCTTAGGCCCTAACTATTCGATCTGGTGGAGCAATGCCTCAGAGATAAGTCTAGGATGCCCGAAACGCCGAAATGATCATTACTTTCACGCTTGTTGCAATTATTCCTGTTATACGATGAAAAGACCGTAGTATTTTTATTGTATTTTATGCTTTAGGCGTAGGCTACTAAGGCCGTAGCTATTCGATATGGTGGAGCACCGCCCTAGAGTGAAGCCTAGGTTGCTCGGAATATACAAATGACCATAACTTTCACACTGGTTGCAATTATTCGTTTTCTACGATGGAAAAACTGTTGTATTTATATTGTATTTTATGCTTCTGGCGTTCACCTCTTAGGGCCTAACTGTTCGATCTGATGGAACAATGCCCTAGGGTGAAGCCTAGGTTGCCCGGAACGTAGAAATGACCATAACTTTTACACTGGTAGCAATTATTTGTTTTATACAATGGAAAAACTGTTCTATTTATTTTGTATTTTATGCTTCGTGCGTTGACTTCTTTGGCCCTAACAATTCGATCTGGTGGAGCAACGCCCTAGTGTGAAGCCTAGGTTCCCTGGAACGTACAAATGACCATCGCTTTCACACGGGTTGCAATTATTCCTGTTATAGGATGGAAAGACTGTTGGATTTTTATTGCATTTTATGCTTCTGGCGTTCACTTCTTAGGCCCTGACTATTCGATCTGGTGGAACAACGCCCTAGGGTGAAGACTAGGTTGCCCCGAACGTAGAAATGACCATAACTTTTACACTGGTAGCAATTATTCGTTTTATACAATGGAAAAACTGTTCTATTTATTTTGTATTTTATGCTTCGGGCGTTGACTTCTAAGGACCTAACTGTTTGATCTGGTGGAGCAACGCCCTACAGTGAAGCATAGGTTGCCCGGAACGTAGAAATGACAATAACTTTTACACTGGTAGCAATTATTCCTTTTATACGATGGAAAAGCTGTTGTATTTATATCGTATTTTATGCTTCTGGCATTGACTTCTAAGGCCCTAGCTATTCGATCTAGTGGAGCAATGCCCTAGAGTGAAGCCTAGGTTGCCCGGAACGTAGAAATGACCTTCACTATCAAACTGGTTGCAATTATTCCTGTTATAGGATGGAAAGACTGTTGTATTTTTATTGCATTTTATGCTTCTGGAGTTCACTTCTTAGGCCCTGACTATTCGATCTGGTGGAACAACGCCCTAGGGTGAAGACTAGGTTGCCCCGAACGTAGAAATGACCATAACTTTTACACTGGTAGCAATTATTCGTTTTATACAATGGAAAAACTGTTCTATTTATTTTGCATTTTATGCTTCGGGCGTTGACTTCTAAGGACCTAACTGTTTGATCTGGTGGAGCAACGCCCTACAGTGAAGCATAGGTTGCCCGGAACGTAGAAATGACAATAACTTTTACACTGGTAGCAATTATTCCTTTTATACGATGGAAAAGCTGTTGTATTTATATCGTATTTTATGCTTCTGGCGTTGACTTCTAAGGCCCTAGCTATTGGATCTAGTGGAGCAACGCCCTAGAGTGAAGCCTAGGTTGCCCGGAACGTAGAAATGACCTTCACTATCAAACTGGTTGCAATTAATCCTGTTATACGATGGAAAAACTGTTGTACTTTTATTGCATTTTATGCTTCTGGCGTTCACTTCTTAGGCCCTAACTATTCGATCTGGTGGAACAACGCCCTAGGGTGAAGCCTAGCTTGCCCGGAACGTAGAAATGACCATAAGTTTCATAATGGTTGCAATTATTCGTTTTATACGATGAAAAAACTGTTGTATTTATATTGTATTTTATGCTTCTGGCGTTCACTTCTTGGGCCCTAACTATTCGATCTGGTAGAGCAACGCCCTAGAGTGAAGCCTAGGTTGCTCGGAATATAGAAATGACCATAACTCTCACACTGGTTGCAATTATTCGTTTTCTGCGATGGAAAAACTGTTCTATTTATTTTGTATTTTATGCTTCGGGCGTTGACTTCTAAGGCCCTAACTGTTTGATCTGGTGGAGCAACGCCCTAGAGTGAAGCCTAGGTTGCCCGGAACGTAGAAATGACCATTACTTTCACACTGGGTGCAATTATTCCTTTTATACGATGGAAAGTCTGTTGTATTTATATTGTATTTTATTCTTCTGTTGTTGACTTCTTAGGCCCTAACTATTCGATCTGGTAGAACAACGCCGTAGAGTGAAGCCTAGGTTGCCCGGAACGTAGAAATGACCATTACTTTCACACTGTTTGCAATTATTCCTTTTATACGATGCAAAAGCTGTTGTATTTATATCGTATTTTATGCTTCTGGCGTTGACTTCTAAGGACGTAACTAATCGATCTAGTGGAGCAACGCCTTAGAGTGAAGCCTAGGCTGCCCGGAACGTAGAAATGACCATTACTTTCACACTGGTTGCAATTATTCGATTTATACGTTGGACAAACTGTTGTATTTATATTGTATTTTATGCTTCTGGCGTTCACTTGTTAGTCCCTAACTGTTCGATCTGGTGGAACAACGCCCTAGGGTGAAGCCTAGGTTGCCCGGAACGTAGAAATGACCATCACTCTCACACGGGTTGCAATTATTCCTGTTATAGGATGGAAAAGCTGTTGTATTTATATCGTATTTTATTCTTCTGGCGTTGACTTCTAAGGCCCTAGCTATTCGATCTAGTGGAGCAACGCCCTAGAGTGAAGCCTAGGTTGCCCGGAACGTAGAAATGACCATCACTTTCAAACTGGTTGCAATTAAACCTGTTATACGATGGAAAAGCTGTTGTATTTTTATTGCATTTTATGCTTCGGGCGTTGACTTCTAAGGCCCTAACTATTCAATCTGTTGGTGCAACGCCCTAGAGTGATGCCTAGGTTGCTCGGAATGTAGAAATGACCATTACTTTCACACTGGTTGCAATTATTCGTTTTATACGATGGAAAAACTGTTGTATTTATATCGTATTTTATGCTTCTGGCGTTCACTTGTTAGGTCCTAACTATTCGATCTGGTGGAACAACGCCCTAGGGTGAAGCCTAGGCTGCCCGGAACGTAGAAATGACCATCACTTTCACACGGGTTGCAATTATTCCTGTTATACGATGGAAAAACTGTTGTATTTTTATTGTATTTTATTCTTCGGGCGTTGACTTCTTTGGCCCTAACAATTCGATCTGGTGGAGCAACGCCCTAGAGTGAAGCCTAGGTTGCCTGGAACGTACAAATGACCATCACTTTCACACGGATTGCAATTATTCCTGTTATAGGATGGAAAGACTGTTGTATTTTTATTGCATTTTATGCTTCTGGCGTTCACTTCTTAGGCCCTAACTATTCGATCTGGTGGAACAACGGCCTAGGGTGAAGCCTAGGTTTCCCGGAACGTAGAAATGACCATAACTTTTACAGTGGTAGCAATTATTCGTTTTTTACAATGGAAAAACTGTTCTATTTATTTTGTACTTTATGCTTCGGGCGTTGACTTCTAAGGCCCTAACTGTTTGATCTGGTGGAGCAACGCCCTAGAGTGAAGCCCAGGTTGCCCGGAACGTAGAAATGACCATCACCTTCAAACTGGTTGCAATTAATCCTGTTATACGATGGAAAAACTGTTGTATTTATATCGTATTTTATGCTTCTGGCGTTGACTTCTAAGGCCCTAGCTATTCGATCTAGTGGAGCAACGCCCTACAGTGAAGCCTAGGTTGCCCGGAACGTAGAAATGGCCATCACTTTCAAACTGGTTGCAATTAATCCTGTTATACGATGGAAAAACTGTTGTATTTTTATTGCATTTTATGCTTCTGGCGTTGACTTCTAAGGCCCTCGCTATTCGATCTAGTGGAGCAACGCCTTAGAGTGAAGCCTAGGCTGCCCGGAACGTAGAAATGACCATTACTTTCACACTGGTTGCAATTATTCGTTATATACGATGGAAAAACTGTTTTATTTATATTGTATTTTATGCTTCTGGCGTTCACTTGTTAGGCCCTAACTATTCGATCTGGTGGAACAACGCCCTAGGGTGAAGCCTAGCTTGCCCGGAACGTAGAAATGACCATAAGTTTCATAATGGTTGCAATTATTCGTTTTATACGATGAAAAAACTGTTGTATTTATATCGTATTTTTTGCTTCTGGCGTTGACTTCTAAGGCCCTAACTATTCCATCTGGTGGAACAACGCCCTAGGGTGAAATCTAGGTTGCCCGGAAAGTAGAAATGACGATAACTTTCACACTGGTAGCAATTATTCGTTTTATACGATGGAAAAACTGTTCTATTTATTTTACACTTTATGCTTGGGGCGTTGACTTCTAAGGCCCTAACTATTCGATCTGGTGGAACAACGCCCTAGGGTGAAGCCTAGGTTGCCCGGAACGTAGAAATGACCATAAGTTTCATAATGGTTGCAATTATTCGTTTTATACGATGGAAAATCTGTTGTATTTATATTGTATTTTATGCTTCTGGCGTTCACTTCTTGGGCCCTAACTATTCGATCTGGTAGAGCAACGCCCTAGAGTGAAGCCTAGGTTGCTCGGAATATAGAAATGACCATAACTTTCACACTGGTTGCAATTATTCGCTTTCTGCGATGGAAAAACTGTTCTATTTATTTTGTATTTTATGCTTCGGGCGTTGACTTCTAAGGCCCTAACTGTTTGGTCTGGTGGAGCAACGCCCTAGAGTGAAGCCTAGGTTGCCCGGAACGTAGAAATGACCATTACTTTCACACTGGGTGCAATTATTCCTTTTATACGATGGAAAGTCTGTTGTATTTATATTGTATTTTATTCTTCTGTTGTTGACTTCTTAGGCCCTAACTATTCGATCTGGTAGAACAACGCCGTAGAGTGAAGCCTAGGTTGCCCGGAACGTAGAAATGACCATTACTTTCACACTGTTTGCAATTATCCCTTTTATACGCTGGAAAAGCTGCTGTATTTATATCGTATTTTATGCTTCTGGCGTTGACTTCTATGGACCTAACTATTCGATCTGGTGGAGCAACGCCCTAGAGTGAAGCCTAGGTTGCTCGGAATGTAGAAATGACCATAACTTTCACACTGGTTGCAATTATTCGTTTTATACGATGGAAAAACTGTTGTATTTATATTGTATTTTATGCTTCTGGCGTTCACTTGTTTGGTCCTAACTATTCGATCTGGTGGAACAACGCCCTAGGGTGAAGCCTAGGCTGCCCGGAACGTAGAAATGACCATCACTTTCACACGGGTTGCAATTATTCCTGTTATACGATGGAAAAACTGTTGTATTTTTATTGTATTTAATGCTTCTGGCGTTCACTTCTTAGGCCCTAACTATTCGAGCTGGTGGAACAACGCCCTAGAGTGAAGCCTAGGTTGCTCGGAATGTAGAAATAACCATAACTTTCACACTGGTTGCAAATATTCGTTTTATACGATGGAAAAACTGTTGTATTTATATTGTATTTTATGCTTCTGACGTTCACTTCTTAGGCCCTAACTATTCGATCTGGTGGAACAGCGCCCTAGGGTGAAGCCTAGGTTGCCCGGAACGTAGAAATGACCATAACTTTTACACTGGTAGCAATTATTCGTTTTATACGATTGAAAAGCTGTTGTATTTATACCGTATTTTATGCTTCTGGCGTTGACTTCTATGGCCCTAACTATTCAATCTAGTGGAGCAACGCCCTAGAGTGAAGCCTAGGTTGCCCGGAACGTAGAAATGACCATCGCTTTCAAACAGATTGCAATTAATCCTGTTATACAATAGAAAAACTGTTGTATTTATATTGTATTGTATGCTTCTGGCGTTGACTTCTTAGGCCCTAACTATTCGATCTGGTGGAGCAATGCCTCAGAGTTAAGTCTAGGATGCCCGAAACGCCGAAATGATCATTACTTTCACGCTTGTTGCAATTATTCCTGTCATACGATGAAAAGACCGTTGTATTTTTATTGTATTTTATGCTTCAGGCGTAGGCTTCTAAGGCCGTAGCTATTCGATCTAGTGGAGCAACGCCTTAGAGTGAAGCCTAGGCTGCCCGGAACGTAGAAATGACCATTACTTTCACACTGGTTGCAATTATTCGATTTATACGATGGACAAACTGTTGTATTTATATTGTATTTTATGCTTCTGGCGTTCACTTGTTAGGCCCTAACTATTCGATCTGGTGGAACAACGCCCTAGGGTGAAGCCTAGGTTGCCCGGAACGTATAAATGACCATTACTTTCACACTGTTTGCAATTATTCCTTTTATACGATGGAAAAGATGCTGTATTTATATCGTATTTTATGCTTCTGGCGTTGACTTCTAAGGACTTAACTATTCGATCTGGTGGAGCAACGCCCTAGAGTGAAGCCTAGGTTGCTCGGAATGTAGAAATGACCATAACTTTCACACTGGCTGCAATTATTCGTTTTATACAATGGAAAAACTGTTCTATTTATTTTGTATTTTATGCTTCGGGCGTTGACTTCTAAGGACCTAACTGTTTGATCTGGTGGAGCAACGCCCTAGAGTGAAGCCTAGGTTGCCCGGAACGTAGATATGACCATAAGCTTCACACAGGTTGCAATTATTCGTTTTATACGGTGTAAATGCTGTTGTACTTATTTTGTATTTTATTCTTCTGGTGTTGACTTCTTAGGCCCTAACTATTCGATCTGGTGGAACAACGCCGTAGAGTGAAGCCTAGGTTGCCCGGAACGTATAAATGACCATCACTTTCAAACTGGTTGCAATTAATCCTGTTATACGATGAAAAAACTGTTGTATTTTTATTGCATTTTATGCTTCGAGCGTTGACTTCTAAGGCCCTAACTATTCAATCTGTTGGAGCAACGCCCTAGAGTGAAGCCTAGGTTGCTCGGAATGTAGAAATGACCATAACTTTCACACTGGCTGCAATTATTCGTTTTATACAATGGAAAAACTGTTGTATTTATATTGTATTTTATGCTTCTGGCGTTCACATCTTAGGCCCTAACTATTCGATCTGGTGGAACAACGCCCGTGGGTGAAGCCTAGGTTGCCCGGAACGTAGAGATGACCATAACTTTTACACTGGTAGCAATTATTCGTCTTATACAATGGAAAAACTGTTGTATTTATATTGTATTTTATGCTTCTGACGTGACTTCTTAGGCCCTAACTATTCGATCTGGTGGAGTAATGCCTCAGAGTTAAGTCTAGGATGCCCGAAACGCCGAAATGATCATTACTTTCACGCTTGTTGCAATTATTCCTGTTATACGATGAAAAGACCGTTGTATTTTTATTGTATTTTATGCTTCAGGCGTAGGCTTCTAAGGCCGTAGCTATTCGATATGGTGGAGCACCGCCCTAGAGTGAAGCCTAGGTTGCTCGGAATATACAAATGACCATAACTTTCACACTGGTTGCAATTATTCGTTTTCTACGATGGAAAAACTGTTGTATTTATATTGTATTTTATGCTTCTGGCGTTGACTTCTAAGGCCCTAGCAATTCGATCTGGTTGAACAACGCCCTAGAGTGAAGCCTAGGCTGCTCGGAATGTAGAAATGACCATAACTTTCACACTGGTTGCAATTATTCCTGTTATAGGATGGAAAGGCTGTTGTATTTTTATTGCATTTTATGCTTCTGGCGTTCACTTCTTAGGCCCTGACTATTCGATCTGGTGGAACCACGCCCTAGGGTGAAGCCTAGGTTGCCCGGAACGTAGAAATGACCATAACTTTTACACTGGTAGCAATTATTCGTTTTATACAATGGAAAAACTGTTCTATTTATATCGTATTTTATGCTTCTGGCGTTGTATTCTATGGCCCTAACTATTCGATCTAGTGGAGCAACGCCCTAGAGTGAAGCCTAGGTTGCCCGGAACGTAGAAATGACCATTACTTTCACACTGTTTGCAATTATCCCTTTTATACGATGGAAAAGCTGCTGTATTTATATCGTATTTTATGCTTCTGGCGTTGACTTCTAAGGCCCTAGCAATTCGATCTGGTTGAACAACGCCCTAGAGTGAAGCCTAGGCTGCTCGGAATGTAGAAATGACCATAACTTTCACACTGGTTGCAATTATTCGTTTTATACGATGGAAAAACTCTTGTATTTATATTGTATTTTATGCTTCTGGCGTTCACTTCTTAGGCCCTAACTATTCGATCTGGTGGAGCAATGCCTCAGAGTTAAGCCTAGGATGCCCGAAACGCCGAAATGATCATTACTTTCACGCTTGTTGCAATTATTCCTGTTATACGATGGAAAGACCGTTGTATTTTTATTGTATTTTATGCTTCAGGCGTAGGCTTCTAAGGCCGTATCTATTCGATATGGTGGAGCACCGCCCTAGAGTGTAGCCTAGGTTGCCCGGAAAGTAGAAAGGACCATAACTTTCAAACTGGTTGCAATTATTCGCTTTATACAATGGAAAAACTGTTCTATTTATATCGTATTTTATGCTTCTGGCGTTGTATTCTATGGCCCTAACTATTCGATCTAGTGGAGCAACGCCCTAGAGTGAAGCCTAGGTTGCCCGGAACGTAGAAATGACCATTACTTTCACACTGTTTGCAATTATCCCTTTTATACGATGGAAAAGCTGCTGTATTTATATCGTATTTTATGCTTCTGGCGTTGACTTCTATGGACCTAACTATTCGACCTGGTGGAGCAACGCCCTAGAGTGAAGCCTAGGTTGCTCGGAATGTAGAAATTACCATAACTTTCACACTGGTTGCAATTACACGTTTTATACGATGGAAAAGCTGTTGTATTTATATTGTATTTTATGCTTCTGGCGTTCACTTGTTAGGCCCTAACTATTCGATCTGGTGGAACAACGCCCTAGGGTGAAGCCTAGACTGCCCGGAACGTAGAAATGACCATCACTTTCACACGGGTTGCAATTATTCTTGTTACACGATGGAAAAACTGTTGTATTTTTATTGTATTTAATGCTTCTGGCGTTCACTTCTTAGGCCCTAACTATTCGAGCTGGTGGAACAACGCCCTAGAGTGAAGCCTAGGTTGCTCGGAATGTAGAAATAACCATAACTTTCACACTGGTTGCAATTATTCGTTTTATACGATGGAAAAACTGTTGTATTTATATTGTATTTTATGCTTCTGGCGTTCACTTCTTAGGCCCTAACTATTCGATCTGGTGGAACAACGCCCTAGGGTGAAGCCTAGGTTGCCTGGAACGTAGAAATGACCATAACTTTTACACAGGTTGCAATTATTCGTTTTATACGGTGTAAAGGCTGTTGTATTTATTTTGTATTTTATTCTTCTGGTGTTGACTTCTTAGGCCCTAACTACTCGATCTGGTGGAACAACGCCGTAGAGTGAAGCCTAGGTTGCCCGGAACGTATAAATGACCATTACTTTCACACTGTTTGCAATTATTCCTTTTATACGATGGAAAAGATGCTGTATTTATATCGTATTTTATGCTTCTGGCGTTGACTTCTAAGGACTTAACTATTCGATCTGGTGGAGCAACGCCCTAGAGTGAAGCCTAGGTTGCTCGGAATGTAGAAATGACCATAACTTTCACACTGGCTGCAATTATTCGTTTTATACAATGGAAAAACTGTTCTATTTATTTTGTATTTTATGCTTCGGGCGTTGACTTCTAAGGACCTAACTGTTTGATCTGGTGGAGCAACGCCCTAGAGTGAAGCCTAGGTTGCCCGGAACGTAGATATGACCATAAGCTTCACACAGGTTGCAATTATTCGTTTTATACGGTGTAAAGGCTGTTGTATTTATTTTGTATTTTATTCTTCTGGTGTTAACTTCTTAGGCCCTAACTATTCGATCTGGTGGAACAACGCCGTAGAGTGAAGCCTAGGTTGCCCGGAACGTATAAATGACCATCACTTTCAAACTGGTTGCAATTAATCCTGTTATACGATGAAAAAACTGTTGTATTTTTATTGCATTTTATGCTTCGAGCGTTGACTTCTAAGGCCCTAACTATTCAATCTGTTGGAGCAACGCCCTAGAGTGAAGCCTAGGTTGCTCGGAATGTAGAAATGACCATAACTTTCACACTGGCTGCAATTATTCGTTTTATACAATGGAAAAACTGTTGTATTTATATTGTATTTTATGCTTCTGGCGTTCACATCTTAGGCCCTAACTATTCGATCTGGTGGAACAACGCCCGTGGGTGAAGCCTAGGTTGCCCGGAACGTAGAGATGACCATAACTTTTACACTGGTAGCAATTATTCGTCTTATACAATGGAAAAACTGTTGTATTTATATTGTATTTTATGCTTCTGACGTGACTTCTTAGGCCCTAACTATTCGATCTGGTGGAGTAATGCCTCAGAGTTAAGTCTAGGATGCCCGAAACGCCGAAATGATCATTACTTTCACGCTTGTTGCAATTATTCCTGTTATACGATGAAAAGACCGTTGTATTTTTATTGTATTTTATGCTTCAGGCGTAGGCTTCTAAGGCCGTAGCTATTCGATATGGTGGAGCACCGCCCTAGAGTGAAGCCTAGGTTGCTCGGAATATACAAATGACCATAACTTTCACACTGGTTGCAATTATTCGTTTTCTACGATGGAAAAACTGTTGTATTTATATTGTATTTTATGCTTCTGGCGTTCACTTCGTAGGGCCTAACTGTTCGATCTGATGGAACAATGCCCTAGGATGAAGCCTAGGTTGCCCGGAACGTAGAAATGACCATAACTTTTACACTGGTAGCAATTATTCGTTTTATAGAATGGAAAAACTGTTCTATTTATTTTGTATTTTATGCTTCGGGCGTTGACTTCTTTGGCCCTAACAATTCGATCTGGTGGAGCAACGCCCTAGAGTGAAGCCTAGGTTCCCTGGAACGTACAAATGACCATCGCTTTCACACGGGTTGCAGTTATTCCTGTTATAGGATGGAAAGGCTGTTGTATTTTTATTGCATTTTATGCTTCTGGCGTTCACTTCTTAGGCCCTGACTATTCGATCTGGTGGAACCACGCCCTAGGGTGAAGCCTAGGTTGCACGGAACGAAGAAATGATCATAACTTCTACACTGGTAGCAATTATTCGTTTTATACAATGGAAAAACTGTTGTATTTATATTGTATTTTATGCTTCTGGCGTTGACTTCTTAGGCCCTAACTATTCGATCTGGTGGAGCAATGCCTCAGAGTTAAGTCTAGGATGCCCGAAACGCCGAAATAATCATTACTTTCACGCTTGTTGCAATTATTCCTGTTATCCGATGAAAAGACCGTTGTATTTTTATTGTATTTTATGCTTCAGGCGTAGGCTTCTAAGGCCGTAGCTATTCGATATGGTGGGGCACCGCCCTAGAGTGAAGCCTAGGTTGCACGGAACGTAGAAATGACCATAACTTTTACACTGGTTGCAATTATTCGTTTTATACCATGGAAAAACTGTTCTATTTATTTTGTGTTTTATGCTTCGGGCGTTGACTTCTAAGTCCCTAACTGTTTGATCTGGTGGAGCAACGCCCTAGGGTGAAGCCTAGGTTGCCCGGAACGTAGAAGTGACCATTACTTTCACACTGGGTGCAATTATTCCTTTTATACGATGGAAAGGCTGTTGTATTTATATTGTATTTTATGCTTCTGGCGTTCACTTCTTAGGCCCTAACTATTCGATCTGGTGGAACAACGCCCTAGGGTGAAGCCTGGGTTGCCCGGAACGTAGAAATGATCATAACTTTTACACTGGTAGCAATTATCCGTTTTATACAATGGAAAAACTGTTCTATTTATTTTGTATTTTATGCTACGGGCGTTGACTTCTAAGGCCCTAACTGTTTGATCTGGTGGAGCAACGCCCTAGAGTGAAGCCTAGGTTGCCCGGAACGTAGAAATGACCATTACTTTCACACTGTTTGCAATTATTCCTGTCATACGATGAAAAGACCGTTGTATTTTTATTGTATTTTATGCTTCAGGCGTAGGCTTCTAAGGCCGTAGCTATTCGATCTAGTGGAGCAACTCCTTAGAGTGAAGCCTAGGCTGCCCGGAACGTAGAAATGACCATTACTTTCACACTGGTTGCAATTATTCGATTTATACGATGGACAAACAGTTGTATTTATATTGTATTTTATGCTTCTGGCGTTCACTTGTTAGTCCCTAACTATTCGATCTGGTGGAACAACGCCCTAGGGTGAAGCCTAGGTTGCCCGGAACGTAGAAATGACCATCACTCTCACACGGGTTGCAATTATTCCTGTTATAGGATGGAAAAGCTGTTGTATTTATATCGTATTTTGTGCTTCTGGCGTTGACTTCTAAGGCCCTAGCTATTCGATCTAGTGGAGCAACGCCCTAGAGTGAAGCCTAGGTTTCCCGGAACGTAGAAATGACCATTACTTTCAAACTGGTTGCACTTAAACCTGTTATACGATGTAAAAACTGTAGTATTTTTATTGCATTTTATGCTTCGGGCGTTGACTTCTAAGGCCCTCGCTATTCAATCTGTTGGTGCAACGCCCTAGAGTGAAGCCTAGGTTGCTCGGAATGTAGAAATGACCATTACTTTCACACTGGTTGCAATTATTCGTTTTATACGATGGAAAAACTGTTGTATTTATATTGTATTTTATGCTTCTGGCGTTCACTTGTTAGGCCCTAACTATTCGATCTGGTGGAACAACGCCCTAGGGTGAAGCCTAGGCTGCCCGGAACGTAGAAATGACCATCACTTTCACACGGGTTGCAATTATTCCTGTTACACGATGGAAAAACTGTTGTATTTTTATTGTATTTAATGCTTCTGGCGTTCACTTCTTAGGCCCTAACTATTCGAGCTGGTGGAACAACGCCCTAGAGTGAAGCCTAGGTTGCTCGGAATGTAGAAATAACCATAACTTTCACACTGGTTGCAATTATTCGTTTTATACGATGGAAAAACTGTTGCATTTATATTGTATTTTATGCTTCTGGCGTTCACTTCTTAGGCCCTAACTATTCGATCTGGTGGAACAACGCCCTAGGGTGAAGCCTAGGTTGCCTGGAACGTAGAAATGACCATAACTTTTACACTGGTAGCAATTATTCGTTTTATACAATGGAAAAACTGTTCTATTTATTTTGTATTTTATGCTTCGGGCGTTGACTTCTAAGGCCCTAACTGTTTAATCTGGTGGAGCAACGCCCTAGAGTGAAGCCTAGGTTGCCTGGAACGTACAAATGACCATCACTTTCACACGGATTGCAATTACTTCTGTTATAGGATGGTAAGACTGTTGTATTTTTATTGCATTTTATGCTTCTGGCGTTCATTTCTTAGGCCCTAACTATTCCATCTGGTGGAACAACGCCCTAGAGTAAGGCCCAGGTTGCGCGGAACGTAGAAATGACCATAACTTTCACACTGGTAGCAATTATTCGTTTTATACAATGGAAAAACTGTTCTATTTATTTTGTATTTAATGCTTCAGGCGTGGACTTCTAAGGCCCTAGCTATTCGATCTGGTGGAGCAACGCCCTAGAGTGAAACCTAGGTTACCCGGAACGTAGAAATGACAAGTACTTTCACACTGTTTGCAGTTATTCCTGTTATACGATGGAAAAGCTTTTGCATCTTTATTGTATTTTATGCTTCTGGCGCTGACTTCTAAGGCCCAAGCTACTCGATTTGGTGGAGCACCGCCCTAGAGTGACCCTAGGTTGCCCGGAACGTAGAAAGGACCATAACTTTCACACTGGTTGCTATTATTCGTTGTAAACGATGGAAAAGCTGTTCTATTTATATTGCATTTTATGCTCCTGGCATTGAATTCTAAGTCCCTAGCTGTTCGATCTGGTGGAGCAACGCCCTAGAGTGAAGCCTAGGTTGCCCGGAACGTAGAAATGACCATTACTTGCACAGTGTTTGCAATTATTCATTTTATACGATGGAAAAGAGGTTGTATTTATATTGTATTTTATGCTCCTGGCGTTGACTTCTAAGGCCGTAGCTATTAGACGTGGTGGAGCAACGCCCTAGAGTGACGCCTAGGTTGACCGGAACGTAGAAATGACCATTACTTTCTCAATGTCTGAAATTGTTCATTTTATACGATGGAAAAACTGTTGTACTTATATTGTATTTTATCCTTCTGGCTTTAAATTCTAAGTCCCTAGCTATTCGATCTGGTGGAGCAACGCCCTAGAGTGAAACATAGGTTACCCGGGACGTAGAAATGACCAGTACTTTCACACTGGTTGCAGTTATTCCTTTTATACGATGGAAAGGCTGTTGTATTTATATTGTATTTTATGCTTCTGGCGTTCACTTGTTTGGTCCTAACTATTCGATCTGGTGGAACAACGCCCTAGGGTGAAGCCTAGGCTGCCCGGAACGTAGAAATGACCATCACTTTCACACGGGTTGCAATTATTCCTGTTATACGATGGAAAAACTGTTGTATTTTTATTGTATTTAATGCTTCTGGCGTTGACTTCTTAGGCCCTAACTATTCGATCTGGTGGAACAACGCCCTAGGGTGAAGCCTAGGCTGCCCGGAACGTAGAAATGACCATCACTTTCACACGGGTTGCAATTATTCCTGTTATAGGATGGAAAGACTGTTGCATTTTTATTGTATTTTATGCTTCAGGCGTTGACTTCTGAGGCCGTAGCTATTCGAAGTGGTGGAACAACGCCATAGAGTGAAGCGTAGGTTGCCCGGAACGTAGAAATGTCCATATCTTTCTCACTGTTTGCAATTGTTCATTTTATACGATGGCAAAGCTGTTGTATTTATATTGTATTTTATGCTTCTGGCGTTGACTTCTTAGGCCCTAACTATTCGATCTGGTGGAGCAATTCCTCAGAGTTAAGTCTAGGATGCCCGAAACGCCGAAATGATCATTACTTTCACGCTTGATACAATTATTCCTGTTATACGATGAAAAGGCCGTTGTATTTTTATTGTATTTTATGCTTCAGGCGTAGGCTTCTAAGGCCGTAGCTATTCGATATGGTAGAGCACCGCCCTAGATTGAGGCCTAGGTTGCTCGGAACGTAGAAATGACCACTACCTTCACACTGTTTGCAATTATTCATTTTATACGATGGAAAAGCTGTTGTATTTATATCGTATTTTATGCTTCGGGCGTTGACTTCTTAGGCCCTAACATTTCGATCTGGTGGAGCAACGCCCTACAGTGAAGCCTAGGTTGCCCGTAAGGTAGATATGACCATAACCTTCACACAGGTGGCAATTATTCGTTTTATACGGTGTAAAGGCTGTTGTACTTATTTTGTATTTTATTCTTCTGGTGTTGATTTCTGAGGCCCTAACAATTCCATCTGGTGGAACAACGCCCTAGAGTAAGGCCCAGGTTGCGCGGAACGTAGAAATGACCATAACTTTCACACTGGTAGCAATTATTCGTTTTATACAATGGAAAAACTGTTCTATTTATTTTGTATTTAATGCTTCAGGCGTGGACTTCTAAGGCCCTAGCTATTCGATCTGGTGGAGCAACGCCCTAGAGTGAAACCTAGGTTACCCGGAACGTAGAAATGACAAGTACTTTCACACTGTTTGCAATTATTCCTGTCATACGATGAAAAGACCGTTGTATTTTTATTGTATTTTATGCTTCAGGCGTAGGCTTCTAAGGCCGTAGCTATTCGATCTAGTGGAGCAACTCCTTAGAGTGAAGCCTAGGCTGCCCGGAACGTAGAAATGACCATTACTTTCACACTGGTTGCAATTATTCGATTTATACGATGGACAAACAGTTGTATTTATATTGTATTTTATGCTTCTGGCGTTCACTTGTTAGTCCCTAACTATTCGATCTGGTGGAACAACGCCCTAGGGTGAAGCCTAGGTTGCCCGGAACGTAGAAATGACCATCACTCTCACACGGGTTGCAATTATTCCTGTTATAGGATGGAAAAGCTGTTGTATTTATATCGTATTTTGTGCTTCTGGCGTTGACTTCTAAGGCCCTAGCTATTCGATCTAGTGGAGCAACGCCCTAGAGTGAAGCCTAGGTTTCCCGGAACGTAGAAATGACCATTACTTTCAAACTGGTTGCACTTAAACCTGTTATACGATGTAAAAACTGTAGTATTTTTATTGCATTTTATGCTTCGGGCGTTGACTTCTAAGGCCCTCGCTATTCAATCTGTTGGTGCAACGCCCTAGAGTGAAGCCTAGGTTGCTCGGAATGTAGAAATGACCATTACTTTCACACTGGTTGCAATTATTCGTTTTATACGATGGAAAAACTGTTGTATTTATATTGTATTTTATGCTTCTGGCGTTCACTTGTTAGGCCCTAACTATTCGATCTGGTGGAACAACGCCCTAGGGTGAAGCCTAGGCTGCCCGGAACGTAGAAATGACCATCACTTTCACACGGGTTGCAATTATTCCTGTTACACGATGGAAAAACTGTTGTATTTTTATTGTATTTAATGCTTCTGGCGTTCACTTCTTAGGCCCTAACTATTCGAGCTGGTGGAACAACGCCCTAGAGTGAAGCCTAGGTTGCTCGGAATGTAGAAATAACCATAACTTTCACACTGGTTGCAATTATTCGTTTTATACGATGGAAAAACTGTTGCATTTATATTGTATTTTATGCTTCTGGCGTTCACTTCTTAGGCCCTAACTATTCGATCTGGTGGAACAACGCCCTAGGGTGAAGCCTAGGTTGCCTGGAACGTAGAAATGACCATAACTTTTACACTGGTAGCAATTATTCGTTTTATACAATGGAAAAACTGTTCTATTTATTTTGTATTTTATGCTTCGGGCGTTGACTTCTAAGGCCCTAACTGTTTAATCTGGTGGAGCAACGCCCTAGAGTGAAGCCTAGGTTGCCTGGAACGTACAAATGACCATCACTTTCACACGGATTGCAATTACTTCTGTTATAGGATGGTAAGACTGTTGTATTTTTATTGCATTTTATGCTTCTGGCGTTCATTTCTTAGGCCCTAACTATTCCATCTGGTGGAACAACGCCCTAGAGTAAGGCCCAGGTTGCGCGGAACGTAGAAATGACCATAACTTTCACACTGGTAGCAATTATTCGTTTTATACAATGGAAAAACTGTTCTATTTATTTTGTATTTAATGCTTCAGGCGTGGACTTCTAAGGCCCTAGCTATTCGATCTGGTGGAGCAACGCCCTAGAGTGAAACCTAGGTTACCCGGAACGTAGAAATGACAAGTACTTTCACACTGTTTGCAGTTATTCCTGTTATACGATGGGAAAGCTTTTGCATCTTTATTGTATTTTATGCTTCTGGCGCTGACTTCTAAGGCCCAAGCTACTCGATTTGGTGGAGCACCGCCCTAGAGTGACCCTAGGTTGCCCGGAACGTAGAAAGGACCATAACTTTCACACTGGTTGCTATTATTCGTTGTAAACGATGGAAAAGCTGTTCTATTTATATTGCATTTTATGCTCCTGGCATTGAATTCTAAGTCCCTAGCTGTTCGATCTGGTGGAGCAACGCCCTAGAGTGAAGCCTAGGTTGCCCGGAACGTAGAAATGACCATTACTTGCACAGTGTTTGCAATTATTCATTTTATACGATGGAAAAGAGGTTGTATTTATATTGTATTTTATGCTCCTGGCGTTGACTTCTAAGGCCGTAGCTATTAGACGTGGTGGAGCAACGCCCTAGAGTGACGCCTAGGTTGACCGGAACGTAGAAATGACCATTACTTTCTCAATGTCTGAAATTGTTCATTTTATACGATGGAAAAACTGTTGTACTTATATTGTATTTTATCCTTCTGGCTTTAAATTCTAAGTCCCTAGCTATTCGATCTGGTGGAGCAACGCCCTAGAGTGAAACATAGGTTACCCGGGACGTAGAAATGACCAGTACTTTCACACTGGTTGCAGTTATTCCTTTTATACGATGGAAAGGCTGTTGTATTTATATTGTATTTTATGCTTCTGGCGTTCACTTGTTTGGTCCTAACTATTCGATCTGGTGGAACAACGCCCTAGGGTGAAGCCTAGGCTGCCCGGAACGTAGAAATGACCATCACTTTCACACGGGTTGCAATTATTCCTGTTATACGATGGAAAAACTGTTGTATTTTTATTGTATTTAATGCTTCTGGCGTTGACTTCTTAGGCCCTAACTATTCGATCTGGTGGAACAACGCCCTAGGGTGAAGCCTAGGCTGCCCGGAACGTAGAAATGACCATCACTTTCACACGGGTTGCAATTATTCCTGTTATAGGATGGAAAGACTGTTGCATTTTTATTGTATTTTATGCTTCAGGCGTTGACTTCTGAGGCCGTAGCTATTCGAAGTGGTGGAACAACGCCATAGAGTGAAGCGTAGGTTGCCCGGAACGTAGAAATGTCCATATCTTTCTCACTGTTTGCAATTGTTCATTTTATACGATGGCAAAGCTGTTGTATTTATATTGTATTTTATGCTTCTGGCGTTGACTTCTTAGGCCCTAACTATTCGATCTGGTGGAGCAATTCCTCAGAGTTAAGTCTAGGATGCCCGAAACGCCGAAATGATCATTACTTTCACGCTTGATACAATTATTCCTGTTATACGATGAAAAGGCCGTTGTATTTTTATTGTATTTTATGCTTCAGGCGTAGGCTTCTAAGGCCGTAGCTATTCGATATGGTAGAGCACCGCCCTAGATTGAGGCCTAGGTTGCTCGGAACGTAGAAATGACCACTACCTTCACACTGTTTGCAATTATTCATTTTATACGATGGAAAAGCTGTTGTATTTATATCGTATTTTATGCTTCGGGCGTTGACTTCTTAGGCCCTAACATTTCGATCTGGTGGAGCAACGCCCTACAGTGAAGCCTAGGTTGCCCGTAAGGTAGATATGACCATAACCTTCACACAGGTTGCAATTATTCGTTTTATACGGTGTAAAGGCTGTTGTACTTATTTTGTATTTTATTCTTCTGGTGTTGATTTCTGAGGCCCTAACAATTCCATCTGGTGGAACAACGCCCTAGAGTAAGGCCCAGGTTGCGCGGAACGTAGAAATGACCATAACTTTCACACTGGTAGCAATTATTCGTTTTATACAATGGAAAAACTGTTCTATTTATTTTGTATTTAATGCTTCAGGCGTGGACTTCTAAGGCCCTAGCTATTCGATCTGGTGGAGCAACGCCCTAGAGTGAAACCTAGGTTACCCGGAACGTAGAAATGACAAGTACTTTCACACTGTTTGCAGTTATTCCTGTTATACGATGGAAAAGCTTTTGCATCTTTATTGTATTTTATGCTTCTGGCGCTGACTTCTAAGGCCCAAGCTACTCGATTTGGTGGAGCACCGCCCTAGAGTGACCCTAGGTTGCCCGGAACGTAGAAAGGACCATAACTTTCACACTGGTTGCTATTATTCGTTGTAAACGATGGAAAAGCTGTTCTATTAATATTGCATTTTATGCTCCTGGCATTGAATTCTAAGTCCCTAGCTGTTCGATCTGGTGGAGCAACGCCCTAGAGTGAAGCCTAGGTTGCCCGGAACGTAGAAATGACCATTACTTGCACAGTGTTTGCAATTATTCATTTTATACGATGGAAAAGAGGTTGTATTTATATTGTATTTTATGCTCCTGGCGTTGACTTCTAAGGCCGTAGCTATTAGACGTGGTGGAGCAACGCCCTAGAGTGACGCCTAGGTTGACCGGAACGTAGAAATGACCATTACTTTCTCAATGTCTGAAATTGTTCATTTTATACGATGGAAAAACTGTTGTACTTATATTGTATTTTATCCTTCTGGCTTTAAATTCTAAGTCCCTAGCTATTCGATCTGGTGGAGCAACGCCCTAGAGTGAAACATAGGTTACCCGGGACGTAGAAATGACCAGTACTTTCACACTGGTTGCAGTTATTCCTTTTATACGATGGAAAGGCTGTTGTATTTATATTGTATTTTATGCTTCTGGCGTTCACTTGTTTGGTCCTAACTATTCGATCTGGTGGAACAACGCCCTAGGGTGAAGCCTAGGCTGCCCGGAACGTAGAAATGACCATCACTTTCACACGGGTTGCAATTATTCCTGTTATACGATGGAAAAACTGTTGTATTTTTATTGTATTTAATGCTTCTGGCGTTGACTTCTTAGGCCCTAACTATTCGATCTGGTGGAACAACGCCCTAGGGTGAAGCCTAGGCTGCCCGGAACGTAGAAATGACCATCACTTTCACACGGGTTGCAATTATTCCTGTTATAGGATGGAAAGACTGTTGCATTTTTATTGTATTTTATGCTTCAGGCGTTGACTTCTGAGGCCGTAGCTATTCGAAGTGGTGGAACAACGCCATAGAGTGAAGCGTAGGTTGCCCGGAACGTAGAAATGTCCATATCTTTCTCACTGTTTGCAATTGTTCATTTTATACGATGGCAAAGCTGTTGTATTTATATTGTATTTTATGCTTCTGGCGTTGACTTCTTAGGCCCTAACTATTCGATCTGGTGGAGCAATTCCTCAGAGTTAAGTCTAGGATGCCCGAAACGCCGAAATGATCATTACTTTCACGCTTGATACAATTATTCCTGTTATACGATGAAAAGGCCGTTGTATTTTTATTGTATTTTATGCTTCAGGCGTAGGCTTCTAAGGCCGTAGCTATTCGATATGGTAGAGCACCGCCCTAGATTGAGGCCTAGGTTGCTCGGAACGTAGAAATGACCACTACCTTCACACTGTTTGCAATTATTCATTTTATACGATGGAAAAGCTGTTGTATTTATATCGTATTTTATGCTTCGGGCGTTGACTTCTTAGGCCCTAACATTTCGATCTGGTGGAGCAACGCCCTACAGTGAAGCCTAGGTTGCCCGTAAGGTAGATATGACCATAACCTTCACACAGGTTGCAATTATTCGTTTTATACGGTGTAAAGGCTGTTGTACTTATTTTGTATTTTATTCTTCTGGTGTTGATTTCTGAGGCCCTAACAATTCGATCTGGTTGAACAACGCCCTAGAGTGAAGCCTAGGCTGCTCGGAATGTAGAAATGACCATAACTTTCACACTGGTTGCAATTATTCGTTTTATACGATGGAAAAACTGTTGTATTTATATTGTATTTTATGCTTCTGGCGTTGACTTCTTAGGCCCTAACTATTCGATCTGGTGGAGCAATGCCTCAGAGTTAAGTCTAGGATGCCCGAAACGCCGAAATGATCATTACTTTCACGCTTGTTGCAATTATTCCTGTCATACGATGAAAAGACCGTTGTATTTTTATTGTATTTTATGCTTCAGGCGTAGGCTTCTAAGGCCGTAGCTATTCGATCTAGTGGAACAACGCCTTAGAGTGAAGCCTAGGCTGCCCGGAACGTAGAAATGACCATTACTTTCACACTGGTTGCAATTATTCGATTTATACGATGGACAAACTGTTGTATTTATATTGTATTTTATGCTTCTGGCGTTCACTTGTTAGTCCCTAACTATTCGATCTGGTGGAACAACGCCCTAGGGTGAAGCCTAGGTTGCCCGGAACGTAGAAATGACCATCACTCTCACACGGGTTGCAATTATTCCTGTTATAGGATGGAAAAGCTGTTGTATTTATATCGTATTTTGTGCTCCTGGCGTTGACTTCTAAGGCCCTAGCTATTCGATCTAGTGGAGCAACGCCCTAGAGTGAAGCCTAGGTATCCCGGAACGTAGAAATGACCATTACTTTCACACTGGTTGCAATTATTCGTTTTATACGATGGAAAAACTGTTGTATTTATATTGTATTTTATGCTTCTGGCGTTCACTTGTTTGGTCCTAACTATTCGATCTGGTGGAACAACGCCCTAGGGTGAAGCCTAGGCTGCCCGGAACGTAGAAATGACCATCACTTTCACACGGGTTGCAATTATTCCTGTTATACGATGGAAAAACTGTTGTATTTTTATTGTATTTAATGCTTCTGGCGTTCACTTCTTAGGCCCTAACTATTCGAGCTGGTGGAACAACGCCCTAGAGTGAAGCCTAGGTTGCTCGGAATGTAGAAATAACCATAACTTTCACACTGGTTGCAAATATTCGTTTTATACGATGGAAAAACTGTTGTATTTATATTGTATTTTATGCTTCTGACGTTCACTTCTTAGGCCCTAACTATTCGATCTGGTGGAACAGCGCCCTAGGGTGAAGCCTAGGTTGCCCGGAACGTAGAAATGACCATAACTTTTACACTGGTAGCAATTATGCGTTTTATACGATTGAAAAGCTGTTGTATTTATACCGTATTTTATGCTTCTGGCGTTGACTTCTATGGCCCTAACTATTCAATCTAGTGGAGCAACGCCCTAGAGTGAAGCCTAGGTTGCCCGGAACGTAGAAATGACCATCGCTTTCAAACTGATTGCAATTAATCCTGTTATACAATAGAAAAACTGTTGTATTTATATTGTATTTTATGCTTCTGGCGTTGACTTCTTAGGCCCTAACTATTCGATCTGGTGGAGCAATGCCTCAGAGTTAAGTCTAGGATGCCCGAAACGCCGAAATGATCATTACTTTCACGCTTGTTGCAATTATTCCTGTCATACGATGAAAAGACCGTTGTATTTTTATTGTATTTTATGCTTCAGGCGTAGGCTTCTAAGGCCGTAGCTATTCGATCTAGTGGAGCAACGCCTTAGAGTGAAGCCTAGGCTGCCCGGAACGTAGAAATGACCATTACTTTCACACTGGTTGCAATTATTCGATTTATACGATGGACAAACTGTTGTATTTATATTGTATTTTATGCTTCTGGCGTTCACTTGTTAGTCCCTAACTATTCGATCTGGTGGAACAACGCCCTAGGGTGAAGCCTAGGTTGCCCGGAACGTAGAAATGACCATCACTCTCACACGGGTTGCAATTATTCCTGTTATAGGATGGAAAAGCTGTTGTATTTATATCGTATTTTGTGCTCCTGGCGTTGACTTCTAAGGCCCTAGCTATTCGATCTAGTGGAGCAACGCCCTAGAGTGAAGCCTAGGTTTCCCGGAACGTAGAAATGACCATTACTTTCAAACTGGTTGCAATTAAACCTGTTATACGATGGAAAAACTGTAGTATTTTTATTGCATTTTATGCTTCGGGCGTTGACTTCTAAGGCCCTAACTATTCAATCTGTTGGTGCAACGCCCTAGAGTGAAGCCTAGGTTGCCCGGAGCGTAGAAATGACCATTACTTTCACCCTGGGTGCAATTATTCCTTTTATACGATGGAAAGTCTGTTGTATTTATATTGTATTTTATTCTTCTGTTGTTGACTTCTTAGGCCCTAACTATTCGATCTGGTAGAACAACGCCGTAGAGTGAAGCCTAGGTTGCCCGGAACGTGGAAATGACCATTACTTTCACACTGTTTGCAATTATCCCTTTTATACGCTGGAAAAGCTGCTGTATTTATATCGTATATTATGCTTCTGGCGTTGACTTCTATGGACCTAACTATTCGACCTGGTGGAGCAACGCCCTAGAGTGAAGCCTAGGTTGCTCGGAATGTAGAAATTACCATAACTTTCACACTGGTTGCAATTACACGTTTTATACGATGGAAAAGCTGTTGTATTTATATTGTATTTTATGCTTCTGGCGTTCACTTGTTAGGCCCTAACTATTCGATCTGGTGGAACAACGCCCTAGGGTGAAGCCTAGACTGCCCGGAACGTAGAAATGACCATCACTTTCACACGGGTTGCAATTATTCTTGTTACACGATGGAAAAACTGTTGTATTTTTATTGTATTTAATGCTTCTGGCGTTCACTTCTTAGGCCCTAACTATTCGAGCTGGTGGAACAACGCCCTAGAGTGAAGCCTAGGTTGCTCGGAATGTAGAAATAACCATAACTTTCACACTGGTTGCAATTATTCGTTTTATACGATGGAAAAACTGTTCTATTTATTTTGTATTTTATGCTTCGGGCGTTGACTTCTAAGGCCCTAACTGTTTAATCTGGTGGAGCAACGCCCTAGGGTGAAGCCTAGGTTGCCCGGAACGTAGAAATGACCATTACTTTCACACTGTTTGCAACTATTCCTTTTATACGATTGAAAAGCTGTTGTATTTATATCGTATTTTATGCTTCTGGCGTTGACTTCTATGGCCCTAACTATTCGATCTAGTGGAGCAACGCCCTAGAGTGAAGCCTAGGTTGCACGGAACGAAGAAATGATCATAACTTCTACACTGGTAGTAATTATTCGTTTTATACAATGGAAAAACTGTTGTATTTATATTGTATTTTATGCTTCTGGCGTTGACTTCTTAGGCCCTAACTATTCGATCTGGTGGAGCAATGCCTCAGAGTTAAGTCTAGGATGCCCGAAACGCCGAAATGATCATTACTTTCACGCTTGTTGCAATTATTCCTGTTATCCGATGAAAAGACCGTTGTATTTTTATTGTATTTTATGCTTCAGGCGTAGGCTTCTAAGGCCGTAGCTATTCGATATGGTGGGGCACCGCCCTAGAGTGAAGCCTAGGTTGCACGGAACGTAGAAATGACCATAACTTTTACACTGGTTGCAATTATTCGTTTTATACCATGGAAAAACTGTTCTATTTATTTTGTGTTTTATGCTTCGGGCGTTGACTTCTAAGTCCCTAACTGTTTGATCTGGTGGAGCAACGCCCTAGAGTGAAGCCTAGGTTGCCCGGAACGTAGAAGTGACCATTACTTTCACACTGGGTGCAATTATTCCTTTTATACGATGGAAAGGCTGTTGTATTTATATTGTATTTTATGCTTCTGGCGTTCACTTCTTAGGCCCTAACTATTCGATCTGGTGGAACAACGCCCTAGGGTGAAGCCTGGGTTGCCCGGAACGTAGAAATGATCATAACTTTTACACTGGTAGCAATTATCCGTTTTATACAATGGAAAAACTGTTCTATTTATTTTGTATTTTATGCTACGGGCGTTGACTTCTAAGGCCCTAACTGTTTGATCTGGTGGAGCAACGCCCTAGAGTGAAGCCTAGGTTGCCCGGAACGTAGAAATGACCATTACTTTCACACTGTTTGCAATTATTCCTGTCATACGATGAAAAGACCGTTGTATTTTTATTGTATTTTATGCTTCAGGCGTAGGCTTCTAAGGCCGTAGCTATTCGATCTAGTGGAGCAACTCCATAGAGTGAAGCCTAGGCTGCCCGGAACGTAGAAATGACCATTACTTTCACACTGGTTGCAATTATTCGATTTATACGATGGACAAACAGTTGTATTTATATTGTATTTTATGCTTCTGGCGTTCACTTGTTAGTCCCTAACTATTCGATCTGGTGGAACAACGCCCTAGGGTGAAGCCTAGGTTGCCCGGAACGTAGAAATGACCATCACTCTCACACGGGTTGCAATTATTCCTGTTATAGGATGGAAAAGCTGTTGTATTTATATCGTATTTTGTGCTTCTGGCGTTGACTTCTAAGGCCCTAGCTATTCGATCTAGTGGAGCAACGCCCTAGAGTGAAGCCTAGGTTTCCCGGAACGTAGAAATGACCATTACTTTCAAACTGGTTGCAATTAAATCTGTTATACGATGTAAAAACTGTAGTATTTTTATTGCATTTTATGCTTCGGGCGTTGACTTCTAAGGCCCTCGCTATTCAATCTGTTGGTGCAACGCCCTAGAGTGAAGCCTAGGTTGCTCGGAATGTAGTAATGACCATTACTTTCACACTGGTTGCAATTATTCGTTTTATACGATGGAAAAACTGTTGTATTTATATTGTATTTTATGCTTCTGGCGTTCACTTGTTAGGCCCTAACTATTCGATCTGGTGGAACAACGCCCTAGGGTGAAGCCTAGGCTGCCCGGAACGTAGAAATGACCATCACTTTCACACGGGTTGCAATTATTCCTGTTACACGATGGAAAAACTGTTGTATTTTTATTGTATTTAATGCTTCTGGCGTTCACTTCTTAGGCCCTAACTATTGGAGCTGGTGGAACAACGCCCTAGAGTGAAGCCTAGGTTGCTCGGAATGTAGAAATAACCATAACTTTCACACTGGTTGCAATTATTCGTTTTATACGATGGAAAAACTGTTGCATTTATATTGTATTTTATGCTTCTGGCGTTCACTTCTTAGGCCCTAACTATTCGATCTGGTGGAACAACGCCCTAGGGTGAAGCCTAGGTTGCCTGGAACGTAGAAATGACCATAACTTTTACACTGGTAGCAATTATTCGTTTTATACAATGGAAAAACTGTTCTATTTATTTTGTATTTTATGCTTCGGGCGTTGACTTCTAAGGCCCTAACTGTTTAATCTGGTGGAGCAACGCCCTAGGGTGAAGCCTAGGTTGCCCGGAACGTAGAAATGACCATTACTTTCACACTGTTTGCAACTATTCCTTTTATACGATTGAAAAGCTGTTGTATTTATATCGTATTTTATGCTTCTGGCGTTGACTTCTATGGCCCTAACTATTCGATCTAGTGGAGCAACGCCCTAGAGTGAAGCCTAGGTTGCACGGAACGAAGAAATGATCATAACTTCTACACTGGTAGCAATTATTCGTTTTATACAATGGAAAAACTGTTGTATTTATATTGTATTTTATGCTTCTGGCGTTGACTTCTTAGGCCCTAACTATTCGATCTGGTGGAGCAATGCCTCAGAGTTAAGTCTAGGATGCCCGAAACGCCGAAATGATCATTACTTTCACGCTTGTTGCAATTATTCCTGTTATCCGATGAAAAGACCGTTGTATTTTTATTGTATTTTATGCTTCAGGCGTAGGCTTCTAAGGCCGTAGCTATTCGATATGGTGGGGCACCGCCCTAGAGTGAAGCCTAGGTTGCACGGAACGTAGAAATGACCATAACTTTTACACTGGTTGCAATTATTCGTTTTATACCATGGAAAAACTGTTCTATTTATTTTGTGTTTTATGCTTCGGGCGTTGACTTCTAAGTCCCTAACTGTTTGATCTGGTGGAGCAACGCCCTAGAGTGAAGCCTAGGTTGCCCGGAACGTAGAAGTGACCATTACTTTCACACTGGGTGCAATTATTCCTTTTATACGATGGAAAGGCTGTTGTATTTATATTGTATTTTATGCTTCTGGCGTTCACTTCTTAGGCCCTAACTATTCGATCTGGTGGAACAACGCCCTAGGGTGAAGCCTGGGTTGCCCGGAACGTAGAAATGATCATAACTTTTACACTGGTAGCAATTATCCGTTTTATACAATGGAAAAACTGTTCTATTTATTTTGTATTTTATGCTACGGGCGTTGACTTCTAAGGCCCTAACTGTTTGATCTGGTGGAGCAACGCCCTAGAGTGAAGCCTAGGTTGCCCGGAACGTAGAAATGACCATTACTTTCACACTGTTTGCAATTATTCCTGTCATACGATGAAAAGACCGTTGTATTTTTATTGTATTTTATGCTTCAGGCGTAGGCTTCTAAGGCCGTAGCTATTCGATCTAGTGGAGCAACTCCTTAGAGTGAAGCCTAGGCTGCCCGGAACGTAGAAATGACCATTACTTTCACACTGGTTGCAATTATTCGATTTATACGATGGACAAACAGTTGTATTTATATTGTATTTTATGCTTCTGGCGTTCACTTGTTAGTCCCTAACTATTCGATCTGGTGGAACAACGCCCTAGGGTGAAGCCTAGGTTGCCCGGAACGTAGAAATTACCATCACTCTCACACGGGTTGCAATTATTCCTGTTATAGGATGGAAAAGCTGTTGTATTTATATCGTATTTTGTGCTTCTGGCGTTGACTTCTAAGGCCCTAGCTATTCGATCTAGTGGAGCAACGCCCTAGAGTGAAGCCTAGGTTTCCCGGAACGTAGAAATGACCATTACTTTCAAACTGGTTGCAATTAAACCTGTTATACGATGTAAAAACTGTAGTATTTTTATTGCATTTTATGCTTCGGGCGTTGACTTCTAAGGCCCTCGCTATTCAATCTGTTGGTGCAACGCCCTAGAGTGAAGCCTAGGTTGCTCGGAATGTAGAAATGACCATTACTTTCACACTGGTTGCAATTATTCGTTTTATACGATGGAAAAACTGTTGTATTTATATTGTATTTTATGCTTCTGGCGTTCACTTGTTAGGCCCTAACTATTCGATCTGGTGGAACAACGCCCTAGGGTGAAGCCTAGGCTGCCCGGAACGTAGAAATGACCATCACTTTCACACGGGTTGCAATTATTCCTGTTACACGATGGAAAAACTGTTGTATTTTTATTGTATTTAATGCTTCTGGCGTTCACTTCTTAGGCCCTAACTATTCGAGCTGGTGGAACAACGCCCTAGAGTGAAGCCTAGGTTGCTCGGAATGTAGAAATAACCATAACTTTCACACTGGTTGCAATTATTCGTTTTATACGATGGAAAAACTGTTGCATTTATATTGTATTTTATGCTTCTGGCGTTCACTTCTTAGGCCCTAACTATTCGATCTGGTGGAACAACGCCCTAGGGTGAAGCCTAGGTTGCCTGGAACGTAGAAATGACCATAACTTTTACACTGGTAGCAATTATTCGTTTTATACAATGGAAAAACTGTTCTATTTATTTTGTATTTTATGCTTCGGGCGTTGACTTCTAAGGCCCTAACTGTTTAATCTGGTGGAGCAACGCCCTAGAGTGAAGCCTAGGTTGCCTGGAACGTACAAATGACCATCACTTTCACACGGATTGCAATTACTCCTGTTATAGGATGGTAAGACTGTTGTATTTTTATTGCATTTTATGCTTCTGGCGTTCACTTCTTGGGCCCTAACTATTCCATCTGGTGGAACAACGCCCTAGAGTAAAGCCCAGGTTGCGCGGAACGTAGAAATGACCATAACTTTCACACTGGTAGCAATTATTCGTTTTATACAATGGAAAAACTGTTCTATTTATTTTGTATTTAATGCTTCAGGCGTGGACTTCTAAGGCCCTAGCTATTCGATCTGGTGGAGCAACGCCCTAGAGTGAAACCTAGGTTACCCGGAACGTAGAAATGACAAGTACTTTCATACTGTTTGCAGTTATTCCTGTTATACGATGGAAAAGCTTTTGCATCTTTATTGTATTTTATGCTTCTGGCGCTGACTTCTAAGGCCCAAGCTACTCGATTTGGTGGAGCACCGCCCTAGAGTGACCCTAGGTTGCCCGGAACGTAGAAAGGACCATAACTTTCACACTGGTTGCTATTATTCGTTGTAAACGATGGAAAAGCTGTTCCATTTATATTGCATTTTATGCTCCTGGCATTGAATTCTAAGTCCCTAGCTGTTCGATCTGGTGGAGCAACGCCCTAGAGTGAAGCCTAGGTTGCCCGGAACGTAGAAATGACCATTACTTGCACAGTGTTTGCAATTATTCATTTTATACGATGGAAAAGAGGTTGTATTTATATTGTATTTTATGCTCCTGGCGTTGACTTCTAAGGCCGTAGCTATTAGACGTGGTGGAGCAACGCCCTAGAGTGACGCCTAGGTTGACCGGAACGTAGAAATGACCATTACTTTCTCAATGTCTGAAATTGTTCATTTTATACGATGGAAAAACTGTTGTACTTATATTGTATTTTATCCTTCTGGCTTTAAATTCTAAGTCCCTAGCTATTCGATCTGGTGGAGCAACGCCCTAGAGTGAAACATAGGTTACCCGGGACGTAGAAATGACCAGTACTTTCACACTGGTTGCAGTTATTCCTTTTATACGATGGAAAGGCTGTTGTATTTATATTGTATTTTATGCTTCTGGCGTTCACTTGTTTGGTCCTAACTATTCGATCTGGTGGAACAACGCCCTAGGGTGAAGCCTAGGCTGCCCGGAACGTAGAAATGACCATCACTTTCACACGGGTTGCAATTATTCCTGTTATACGATGGAAAAACTGTTGTATTTTTATTGTATTTAATGCTTCTGGCGTTGACTTCTTAGGCCCTAACTATTCGATCTGGTGGAGCAATGCCTCAGAGTTAAGCCTAGGATGCCCGAAACGCCGAAATGATCATTACTTTCACGCTTGTTGCAATTATTCCTGTTATACGATGGAAAGACCGTTGTATTTTTATTGTATTTTATGCTTCAGGCGTAGGCTTGTAAGGCCGTATCTATTCGATATGGTGGAGCACCGCCCTAGAGTGTAGCCTAGGTTGCCCGGAAAGTAGAAAGGACCATAACTTTCACACTGGTTGCAATTATTCGCTTTATACGATGGAAAAGCTGTTGTATTTATATTGTATTTTATGCTTCTGGCGTTCACTTCTTAGGCCCTAACTGTTTGACCTGGCGGAGGAACGCCCTAGAGTGAAGCCTAGGTTGCCCGGAACGTAGAAATGACCATTACTTTCATACTGTTTGCAGTTATTCCTTTTATACGATGGAAAAGCTGTTGTATTTATATTGTATTTTATGCTTCTGGCGTTCACTTCTTAGGCCCTAACTATTCGATCTGGTGGAACAACGCCCTAGGGTGAAGGCAAGGTTGCCCGGAACGTAGAAATGACCATCACCTTCCAACTGGTTGCAATTAATCCTGTTATACGATGGAAAAACTGTTGTATTTTTATTGCATTTTATACTTCGGGCGCTGACTTCGAAGGCCCTAACTATTCAATCTGTTGGAGCAACGCCCTAGAGTGAAGCCTAGGTTACCCGGAACGTAGAAATAACCATCACTTTCAAACTGGTTGCAATTATCCGTTTTATACGATGGAAAAACTGTTGTATTTTTATTGCATTTTATGCTTCGGGCACTGACTTCTAAGGCCCTAGCTATGCAATCTGTTGGAGCAACGCCCTAGGGGGAAGCCTAGGTTGCCCGGAACGTAGAAATGATTATAGCTTTCACACTGGTTGCAATTATTCCTTTTATACGATGGAAAAGCTGTTGTATTTATATCGTATTTTATGCTTCTGGCGTTGACTTCTTAGGCCCTAACTATTCCATCTGGCGAAACAACGCCCTAGGGTGAAGTCTAGGTTGCCCGGAAAGTAGAAAGGACCATAACTTTCACACTGGTTGCAATTATTCGCTTTATACGATGGAAAAGCTGTTGTATTTATATCGTATTTTATGCTTCGGGCGTTGACTTCTAAGGACCTAACTATTCGATCTGGTGGAGCAACGCCCTAGAGTGAAGCCTAGGATGCCCGAAACGCCGAAATGATCATTACTTTCACACTGCTTGCAATTATTCGTTTTATACGATGGAAAAGCTGTTGTATTTATATCGCATTTTATGCTTCGTGCGTTGACTTCTAAGGCCCTAACTATTCAATCTGTTGGAGCAACGCCCTAGAGTGAAGCCTAGGTTGCTCGGAATGTAGAAATGACCATAACATTCACACTGGCTGCAATTATTCGTTTTATACAATGGAAAAACTGTTCTATTTATTTTGTATTTTATGCTTCGGGCGTTGACTTCTAAGGACCTAACTGTTTGATCTGGTGGAGCAACGCCCTAGAGTGAAGCCTAGGTTGCCCGGAACGTAGATATGACCATAAGCTTCACACAGGTTGCAATTATTCGTTTTATACGGTGTAAAGGCTGTTGTATTTATTTTGTATTTTATTCTTCTGGTGTTGACTTCTTAGGCCCTCACTATTCGATCTGGTGGAACAACGCCGTAGAGTGAAGCCTAGGTTGCCCGGAACGTATAAATGACCATTACTTTCACACTGTTTGCAATTATTCCTTTTATACGATGGAAAAGATGCTGTATTTATATCGTATTTTATGCTTCTGGCGTTGACTTCTAAGGACTTATCTATTCGATCTGGTGGAGCAACGCCCTAGAGCGAAGCCTAGGTTGCTGGGAATGTAGAAATGAAAATAACTTTCACACTGGTTGCAATTATACGTTCTTTACAATGGAAAAGCTGTTGTATTTATATTGTATTTTATGACTCTGGCGTTGACTTCTAAGGCCCTAGCTATTCGATCTAGTGTAGCAACGTCCTAGAGTGAAGCCTAGGTTGCCCGGAACGTAGAAGTGACCATCACTTTCAAACTGGTTGCAATTATTCCTTTTATACGATGGAAAGGCTGTTGTATTTATATTGTATTTTATGCTTCTGGCGTTCACTTCTTAGGCCCTAACTATTCGATCTGGTGGAACAACGCCCTAGGGTGAAGCCTGGGTTGCCCGGAACGTAGAAATGATCATAACTTTTACACTGGTAGCAATTATCCGTTTTATACAATGGAAAAACTGTTCTATTTATTTTGTATTTTATGCTACGGGCGTTGACTTCTAAGGCCCTAACTGTTTGATCTGGTGGAGCAACGCCCTAGAGTGAAGCCTAGGTTGCCCGGAACGTAGAAATGACCATTACTTTCACACTGTTTGCAATTATTCCTGTCATACGATGAAAAGACCGTTGTATTTTTATTGTATTTTATGCTTCAGGCGTAGGCTTCTAAGGCCGTAGCTATTCGATCTAGTGGAGCAACTCCTTAGAGTGAAGCCTAGGCTGGCCGGATCGTCGAAATGACCATTACTTTCACACTGGTTGCAATTATTCGATTTATACGATGGACAAACAGTTTTATTTATATTGTATTTTATGCTTCTGGCGTTCACTTGTTAGTCCCTAACTATTCGATCTGGTGGAACAACGCCCTAGGGTGAAGCCTAGGTTGCCCGGAACGTAGAAATGACCATCACTCTCACACGGGTTGCAATTATTCCTGTTATAGGATGGAAAAGCTGTTGTATTTATATCGTATTTTGTGCTTCTGGCGTTGACTTCTAAGGCCCTAGCTATTCGATCTAGTGGAGCAACGCCCTAGAGTGAAGCCTAGGTTTCCCGGAACGTAGAAATGACCATTACTTTCAAACTGGTTGCAATTAAACCTGTTATACGATGTAAAAACTGTAGTATTTTTATTGCATTTTATGCTTCGGGCGTTGACTTCTAAGGCCCTCGCTATTCAATCTGTTGGTGCAACGCCCTAGAGTGAAGTCTAGGTTGCTCGGAATGTAGAAATGACCATTACTTTCACACTGGTTGCAATTATTCGTTTTATACGATGGAAAAACTGTTGTATTTATATTGTATTTTATGCTTCTGGCGTTCACTTGTTAGGCCCTAACTATTCGATCTGGTGGAACAACGCCCTAGGGTGAAGCCTAGGCTGCCCGGAACGTAGAAATGACCATCACTTTCACACGGGTTGCAATTATTCCTGTTACACGATGGAAAAACTGTTGTATTTTTATTGTATTTAATGCTTCTGGCGTTCACTTCTTAGGCCCTAACTATTCGAGCTGGTGGAACAACGCGCTAGAGTGAAGCCTAGGTTGCTCGGAATGTAGAAATAACCATAACTTTCACACTGGTTGCAATTATTCGTTTTATACGATGGAAAAACTGTTGCATTTATATTGTATTTTATGCTTCTGGCGTTCACTTCTTAGGCCCTAACTATTCGATCTGGTGGAACAACGCCCTAGGGTGAAGCCTAGGTTGCCTGGAACGTAGAAATGACCATAACTTTTACACTGGTAGCAATTATTCGTTTTATACAATGGAAAAACTGTTCTATTTATTTTGTATTTTATGCTTCGGGCGTTGACTTCTAAGGCCCTAACTGTTTAATCTGGTGGAGCAACGCCCTAGAGTGAAGCCTAGGTTGCCTGGAACGTACAAATGACCATCACTTTCACACGGATTGCAATTACTCCTGTTATAGGATGGTAAGACTGTTGTATTTTTATTGCATTTTATGCTTCTGGCGTTCACTTCTTAGGCCCTAACTATTCCATCTGGTGGAACAACGCCCTAGAGTAAAGCCCAGGTTGCGCGGAACGTAGAAATGACCATAACTTTCACACTGGTAGCAATTATTCGTTTTATACAATGGAAAAACTGTTCTATTTATTTTGTATTTAATGCTTCAGGCGTGGACTTCTAAGGCCCTAGCTATTCGATCTGGTGGAGCAACGCCCTAGAGTGAAACCTAGGTTACCCGGAACGTAGAAATGACAAGTACTTTCATACTGTTTGCAGTTATTCCTGTTATACGATGGAAAAGCTTTTGCATCTTTATTGTATTTTATGCTTCTGGCGCTGACTTCTAAGGCCCAAGCTACTCGATTTGGTGGAGCACCGCCCTAGAGTGACCCTAGGTTGCCCGGAACGTAGAAAGGACCATAACTTTCACACTGGTTGCTATTATTCGTTGTAAACGATGGAAAAGCTGTTCTATTTATATTGCATTTTATGCTCCTGGCATTGAATTCTAAGTCCCTAGCTGTTCGATCTGGTGGAGCAACGCCCTAGAGTGAAGCCTAGGTTGCCCGGAACGTAGAAATGACCATTACTTGCACAGTGTTTGCAATTATTCATTTTATACGATGGAAAAGAGGTTGTATTTATATTGTATTTTATGCTCCTGGCGTTGACTTCTAAGGCCGTAGCTATTAGACGTGGTGGAGCAACGCCCTAGAGTGACGCCTAGGTTGACCGGAACGTAGAAATGACCATTACTTTCTCAATGTCTGAAATTGTTCATTTTATACGATGGAAAAACTGTTGTACTTATATTGTATTTTATCCTTCTGGCTTTAAATTCTAAGTCCCTAGCTATTCGATCTGGTGGAGCAACGCCCTAGAGTGAAACATAGGTTACCCGGGACGTAGAAATGACCAGTACTTTCACACTGGTTGCAGTTATTCCTTTTATACGATGGAAAGGCTGTTGTATTTATATTGTATTTTATGCTTCTGGCGTTCACTTGTTTGGTCCTAACTATTCGATCTGGTGGAACAACGCCCTAGGGTGAAGCCTAGGCTGCCCGGAACGTAGAAATGACCATCACTTTCACACGGGTTGCAATTATTCCTGTTATACGATGGAAAAACTGTTGTATTTTTATTGTATTTAATGCTTCTGGCGTTGACTTCTTAGGCCCTAACTATTCGATCTGGTGGAGCAATGCCTCAGAGTTAAGCCTAGGATGCCCGAAACGCCGAAATGATCATTACTTTCACGCTTGTTGCAATTATTCCTGTTATACGATGGAAAGACCGTTGTATTTTTATTGTATTTTATGCTTCAGGCGTAGGCTTGTAAGGCCGTATCTATTCGATATGGTGGAGCACCGCCCTAGAGTGTAGCCTAGGTTGCCCGGAAAGTAGAAAGGACCATAACTTTCACACTGGTTGCAATTATTCGCTTTATACGATGGAAAAGCTGTTGTATTTATATTGTATTTTATGCTTCTGGCGTTCACTTCTTAGGCCCTAACTGTTTGACCTGGCGGAGGAACGCCCTAGAGTGAAGCCTAGGTTGCCCGGAACGTAGAAATGACCATTACTTTCATACTGTTTGCAGTTATTCCTTTTATACGATGGAAAAGCTGTTGTATTTATATTGTATTTTATGCTTCTGGCGTTCACTTCTTAGGCCCTAACTATTCGATCTGGTGGAACAACGCCCTAGGGTGAAGCCAAGGTTGCCCGGAACGTAGAAATGACCATCACCTTCCAACTGGTTGCAATTAATCCTGTTATACGATGGAAAAACTGTTGTATTTTTATTGCATTTTATACTTCGGGCGCTGACTTCGAAGGCCCTAACTATTCAATCTGTTGGAGCAACGCCCTAGAGTGAAGCCTAGGTTACCCGGAACGTAGAAATAACCATCACTTTCAAACTGGTTGCAATTATCCGTTTTATACGATGGAAAAACTGTTGTATTTTTATTGCATTTTATGCTTCGGGCACTGACTTCTAAGGCCCTAGCTATGCAATCTGTTGGAGCAACGCCCTAGGGGGAAGCCTAGGTTGCCCGGAACGTAGAAATGATTATAGCTTTCACACTGGTTGCAATTATTCCTTTTATACGATGGAAAAGCTGTTGTATTTATATCGTATTTTATGCTTCTGGCGTTGACTTCTTAGGCCCTAACTATTCCATCTGGCGAAACAACGCCCTAGGGTGAAGTCTAGGTTGCCCGGAAAGTAGAAAGGACCATAACTTTCACACTGGTTGCAATTATTCGCTTTATACGATGGAAAAGCTGTTGTATTTATATCGTATTTTATGCTTCGGGCGTTGACTTCTAAGGACCTAACTATTCGATCTGGTGGAGCAACGCCCTAGAGTGAAGCCTAGGATGCCCGAAACGCCGAAATGATCATTACTTTCACACTGCTTGCAATTATTCGTTTTATACGATGGAAAAGCTGTTGTATTTATATCGCATTTTATGCTTCGTGCGTTGACTTCTAAGGCCCTAACTATTCAATCTGTTGGAGCAACGCCCTAGAGTGAAGCCTAGGTTGCTCGGAATGTAGAAATGACCATAACATTCACACTGGCTGCAATTATTCGTTTTATACAATGGAAAAACTGTTCTATTTATTTTGTATTTTATGCTTCGGGCGTTGACTTCTAAGGACCTAACTGTTTGATCTGGTGGAGCAACGCCCTAGAGTGAGGCCTAGGTTGCCCGGAACGTAGATATGACCATAAGCTTCACACAGGTTGCAATTATTCGTTTTATACGGTGTAAAGGCTGTTGTATTTATTTTGTATTTTATTCTTCTGGTGTTGACTTCTTAGGCCCTAACTATTCGATCTGGTGGAACAACGCCGTAGAGTGAAGCCTAGGTTGCCCGGAACGTATAAATGACCATTACTTTCACACTGTTTGCAATTATTCCTTTTATACGATGGAAAAGATGCTGTATTTATATCGTATTTTATGCTTCTGGCGTTGACTTCTAAGGACTTAACTATTCGATCTGGTGGAGCAACGCCCTAGAGCGAAGCCTAGGTTGCTGGGAATGTAGAAATGAAAATAACTTTCACACTGGTTGCAATTATACGTTCTTTACAATGGAAAAGCTGTTGTATTTATATTGTATTTTATGACTCTGGCGTTGACTTCTAAGGCCCTAGCTATTCGATCTAGTGTAGCAACGTCCTAGAGTGAAGCCTAGGTTGCCCGGAACGTAGAAGTGACCATCACTTTCAAACTGGTTGCAATTAATCCTTTTATACGATGGAAAAACTGTTGTATTTTTATTGCATTTTATGCTTCGTGCGTTGACTTCTAAGGCCCTAGCAATTCGATCTGGTGGAACAACGCCCGTGGGTGAAGCCTAGGTTGCCCGGAACGTAGAGATGACCATAACTTTTACACTGGTAGCAATTATTCGTCTTATACAATGGAAAAACTGTTGTATTTATATTGTATTTTATGCTTCTGGCGTTCACTTCTTAGGCCCTGACTATTCGATCTGGTGGAACAACGCCCTAGGGTGAAGCCTAGGTTGCCCGGAACGTAGAAATGACCATAACTTTTACACTGGTAGCAATTATTCGTTTTATACAATGGAAAAACTGTTCTATTTATATCGTATTTTATGCTTCTGGCGTTGTCTTCTATGGCCCTAACTATTCGATCTAGTGGAGCAACGCCCTAGAGTGAAGCCTAGGTTGCCCGGAACGTAGAAATGACCATTACTTTCACACTGTTTGCAATTATCCCTTTTATACGATGGAAAAGCTGCTGTATTTATATCGTATTTTATGCTTCTGGCGTTGACTTCTAAGGCCCTAGCAATTCGATCTAGTGGAGCAACGCCCTAGAGTGAAGCCTAGGTTGCCCTGAACGTAGAAATGACCATCACTTTCAAACTGGTTGCAATTAATCCTGTTATACGATGAAAAAACTGTTGTATTTTTATTGCATTTTATGCTTCGAGCGTTGACTTCTAAGGCCCTAACTATTCAATCTGTTGGAGCAACGCCCTAGAGTGAAGCCTAGGTTGCTCGGAATGTAGAAATGACCATAACTTTCACACTGGCTGCAATTATTCGTTTTATACAATGGAAAAACTGTTGTATTTATATTGTATTTTATGCTTCTGGCGTTCACATCTTAGGCCCTAACTATTCGATCTGGTGGAACAACGCCCGTGGGTGAAGCCTAGGTTGCCCGGAACGTAGAGATGACCATAACTTTTACACTTGTAGCAATTATTCGTCTTATACAATGGAAAAACTGTTGTATTTATATTGTATTTTATGCTTCTGACGTGACTTCTTAGGCCCTAACTATTCGATCTGGTGGAGTAATGCCCCAGAGTTAAGTCTAGGATGCCCGAAACGCCGAAATGATCATTACTTTCACGCTTGTTGCAATTATTCCTGTTATACGATGAAAAGACCGTTGTATTTTTATTGTATTTTATGCTTCAGGCGTAGGCTTCTAAGGCCGTAGCTATTCGATATGGTGGAGCACCGCCCTAGAGTGAAGCCTAGGTTGCTCGGAATATACAAATGACCATAACTTTCACACTGGTTGCAATTATTCGTTTTCTACGATGGAAAAGCTGTTGTATTTATATCGTATTTTGTGCTTCTGGCGTTGACTTCTAAGGCCCTAGCAATTCGATCTAGTGGAGCAACGCCCTAGAGTGAAGCCTAGGTTGCCCGGAACGTAGAAATGACCATCACTTTCAAACTGGTTGCAATTAATCCTGTTATACGATGAAAAAACTGTTGTATTTTTATTGCATTTTATGCTTCGAGCGTTGACTTCTAAGGCCCTAACTATTCAATCTGTTGGAGCAACGCCCTAGAGTGAAGCCTAGGTTGCTCGGAATGTAGAAATGACCATAACTTTCACACTGGCTGCAATTATTCGTTTTATACAATGGAAAAACTGTTGTATTTATATTGCATTTTATGCTTCTGGCGTTCACATCTTAGGCCCTAACTATTCGATCTGGTGGAACAACGCCCGTGGGAGAAGCCTAGGTTACCCGGAACGTAGAGATGACCATAAGCTTCACACAGGTTGCAATTATTCGTTTTATACGGTGTAAAGGCTGTTGTATTTATTTTGTATTTTATTCTTCTGGTGTTGACTTCTTAGGCCCTAACTACTCGATCTGGTGGAACAACGCCGTAGAGTGAAGCCTAGGTTGCCCGGAACGTATAAATGACCATTACTTTCACACTGTTTGCAATTATTCCTTTTATACGATGGAAAAGATGCTGTATTTATATCGTATTTTATGCTTCTGGCGTTGACTTCTAAGGACTTAACTATTCGATCTGGTGGAGCAACGCCCTAGAGTGAAGCCTAGGTTGCTCGGAATGTAGAAATGACCATAACTTTCACACTGGCTGCAATTATTCGTTTTATACAATGGAAAAACTGTTCTATTTATTTTGTATTTTATGCTTCGGGCGTTGACTTCTAAGGACCTAACTGTTTGATCTGGTGGAGCAACGCCCTAGAGTGAAGCCTAGGTTGCCCGGAACGTAGATATGACCATAAGCTTCACACAGGTTGCAATTATTCGTTTTATACGGTGTAAAGGCTGTTGTATTTATTTTGTATTTTATTCTTCTGGTGTTAACTTCTTAGGCCCTAACTATTCGATCTGGTGGAACAACGCCGTAGAGTGAAGCCTAGGTTGCCCGGAACGTATAAATGACCATCACTTTCAAACTGGTTGCAATTAATCCTGTTATACGATGAAAAAACTGTTGTATTTTTATTGCATTTTATGCTTCGAGCGTTGACTTCTAAGGCCCTAACTATTCAATCTGTTGGAGCAACGCCCTAGAGTGAAGCCTAGGTTGCTCGGAATGTAGAAATGACCATAACTTTCACACTGGCTGCAATTATTCGTTTTATACAATGGAAAAACTGTTGTATTTATATTGTATTTTATGCTTCTGGCGTTCACATCTTAGGCCCTAACTATTCGATCTGGTGGAACAACGCCCGTGGGTGAAGCCTAGGTTGCCCGGAACGTAGAGATGACCATAACTTTTACACTGGTAGCAATTATTCGTCTTATACAATGGAAAAACTGTTGTATTTATATTGTATTTTATGCTTCTGACGTGACTTCTTAGGCCCTAACTATTCGATCTGGTGGAGTAATGCCTCAGAGTTAAGTCTAGGATGCCCGAAACGCCGAAATGATCATTACTTTCACGCTTGTTGCAATTATTCCTGTTATACGATGAAAAGACCGTTGTATTTTTATTGTATTTTATGCTTCAGGCGTAGGCTTCTAAGGCCGTAGCTATTCGATATGGTGGAGCACCGCCCTAGAGTGAAGCCTAGGTTGCTCGGAATATACAAATGACCATAACTTTCACACTGGTTGCAATTATTCGTTTTCTACGATGGAAAAACTGTTGTATTTATATTGTATTTTATGCTTCTGGCGTTCACTTCGTAGGGCCTAACTGTTCGATCTGATGGAACAATGCCCTAGGATGAAGCCTAGGTTGCCCGGAACGTAGAAATGACCATAACTTTTACACTGGTAGCAATTATTCGTTTTATAGAATGGAAAAACTGTTCTATTTATTTTGTATTTTATGCTTCGGGCGTTGACTTCTTTGGCCCTAACAATTCGATCTGGTGGAGCAACGCCCTAGAGTGAAGCCTAGGTTCCCTGGAACGTACAAATGACCATCGCTTTCACACGGGTTGCAGTTATTCCTGTTATAGGATGGAAAGGCTGTTGTATTTTTATTGCATTTTATGCTTCTGGCGTTCACTTCTTAGGCCCTGACTATTCGATCTGGTGGAACCACGCCCTAGGGTGAAGCCTAGGTTGCCCGGAACGTAGAAATGACCATAACTTTTACACTGGTAGCAATTATTCGTTTTATACAATGGAAAAACTGTTCTATTTATATCGTATTTTATGCTTCTGGCGTTGTATTCTATGGCCCTAACTATTCGATCTAGTGGAGCAACGCCCTAGAGTGAAGCCTAGGTTGCCCGGAACGTAGAAATGACCATTACTTTCACACTGTTTGCAATTATCCCTTTTATACGATGGAAAAGCTGCTGTATTTATATCGTATTTTATGCTTCTGGCGTTGACTTCTAAGGCCCTAGCAATTCGATCTGGTTGAACAACGCCCTAGAGTGAAGCCTAGGCTGCTCGGAATGTAGAAATGACCATAACTTTCACACTGGTTGCAATTATTCGTTTTATACGATGGAAAAACTCTTGTATTTATATTGTATTTTATGCTTCTGGCGTTCACTTCTTAGGCCCTAACTATTCGATCTGGTGGAGCAATGCCTCAGAGTTAAGCCTAGAATGCCCGAAACGCCGAAATGATCATTACTTTCACGCTTGTTGCAATTATTCCTGTTATACGATGGAAAGACCGTTGTATTTTTATTGTATTTTATGCTTCAGGCGTAGGCTTCTAAGGCCGTATCTATTCGATATGGTGGAGCACCGCCCTAGAGTGTAGCCTAGGTTGCCCGGAAAGTAGAAAGGACCATAACTTTCAAACTGGTTGCAATTATTCGCTTTATACAATGGAAAAACTGTTCTATTTATATCGTATTTTATGCTTCTGGCGTTGTATTCTATGGCCCTAACTATTCGATCTAGTGGAGCAACGCCCTAGAGTGAAGCCTAGGTTGCCCGGAACGTAGAAATGACCATTACTTTCACACTGTTTGCAATTATCCCTTTTATACGATGGAAAAGCTGCTGTATTTATATCGTATTTTATGCTTCTGGCGTTGACTTCTATGGACCTAACTATTCGACCTGGTGGAGCAACGCCCTAGAGTGAAGCCTAGGTTGCTCGGAATGTAGAAATTACCATAACTTTCACACTGGTTGCAATTACACGTTTTATACGATGGAAAAGCTGTTGTATTTATATTGTATTTTATGCTTCTGGCGTTCACTTGTTAGGCCCTAACTATTCGATCTGGTGGAACAACGCCCTAGGGTGAAGCCTAGACTGCCCGGAACGTAGAAATGACCATCACTTTCACACGGGTTGCAATTATTCTTGTTACACGATGGAAAAACTGTTGTATTTTTATTGTATTTAATGCTTCTGGCGTTCACTTCTTAGGCCCTAACTATTCGAGCTGGTGGAACAACGCCCTAGAGTGAAGCCTAGGTTGCTCGGAATGTAGAAATAACCATAACTTTCACACTGGTTGCAATTATTCGTTTTATACGATGGAAAAACTGTTGTATTTATATTGTATTTTATGCTTCTGGCGTTCACTTCTTAGGCCCTAACTATTCGATCTGGTGGAACAACGCCCTAGGGTGAAGCCTAGGTTGCCTGGAACGTAGAAATGACCATAACTTTTACACTGGTAGCAATTATTCGTTTTATACAATGGAAAAACTGTTCTATTTATTTTGTATTTTATGCTTCGGGCGTTGACTTCTAAGGCCCCAACTGTTTAATCTGGTGGAGCAACGCCCTAGGGTGAAGCCTAGGTTGCCCGGAACGTAGAAATGACCATTACTTTCACACTGTTTGCAACTATTCCTTTTATGCGATTGAAAAGCTGTTGTATTTATATCGTATTTTATGCTTCTGGCGTTGACTTCTATGGCCCTAACTATTCGATCTAGTGGAGCAACGCCCTAGGGTGAAGCCTAGGTTGCACGGAACGAAGAAATGATCATAACTTCTACACTGGTAGCAATTATTCGTTTTATACAATGGAAAAACTGTTGTATTTATATTGTATTTTATGCTTCTGGCGTTGACTTCTTAGGCCCTAACTATTCGATCTGGTGGAGCAATGCCTCAGAGTTAAGTCTAGGATGCCCGAAACGCCGAAATGATCATTACTTTCACGCTTGTTGCAATTATTCCTGTTATCCGATGAAAAGACCGTTGTATTTTTATTGTATTTTATGCTTCAGGCGTAGGCTTCTAAGGCCGTAGCTATTCGATATGGTGGGGCACCGCCCTAGAGTGAAGCCTAGGTTGCACGGAACGTAGAAATGACCATAACTTTTACACTGGTTGCAATTATTCGTTTTATACCATGGAAAAACTGTTCTATTTATTTTGTGTTTTATGCTTCGGGCGTTGACTTCTAAGTCCCTAACTGTTTGATCTGGTGGAGCAACGCCCTAGAGTGAAGCCTAGGTTGCCCGGAACGTAGAAGTGACCATTACTTTCACACTGGGTGCAATTATTCCTTTTATACGATGGAAAGGCTGTTGTATTTATATTGTATTTTATGCTTCTGGCGTTCACTTCTTAGGCCCTAACTATTCGATCTGGTGGAACAACGCCCTAGGGTGAAGCCTGGGTTGCCCGGAACGTAGAAATGATCATAACTTTTACACTAGTAGCAATTATCCGTTTTATACAATGGAAAAACTGTTCTATTTATTTTGTATTTTATGCTACGGGCGTTGACTTCTAAGGCCCTAACTGTTTGATCTGGTGGAGCAACGCCCTAGAGTGAAGCCTAGGTTGCCCGGAACGTAGAAATGACCATTACTTTCACACTGTTTGCAATTATTCCTGTCATACGATGAAAAGACCGTTGTATTTTTATTGTATTTTATGCTTCAGGCGTAGGCTTCTAAGGCCGTAGCTATTCGATCTAGTGGAGCAACTCCTTAGAGTGAAGCCTAGGCTGCCCGGAACGTAGAAATGACCATTACTTTCACACTGGTTGCAATTATTCGATTTATACGATGGACAAACAGTTGTATTTATATTGTATTTTATGCTTCTGGCGTTCACTTGTTAGTCCCTAACTATTCGATCTGGTGGAACAACGCCCTAGGGTGAAGCCTAGGTTGCCCGGAACGTAGAAATGACCATCACTCTCACACGGGTTGCAATTATTCCTGTTATAGGATGGAAAAGCTGTTGTATTTATATCGTATTTTGTGCTTCTGGCGTTGACTTCTAAGGCCCTAGCTATTCGATCTAGTGGAGCAACGCCCTAGAGTGAAGCCTAGGTTTCCCGGAACGTAGAAATGACCATTACTTTCAAACTGGTTGCAATTAAACCTGTTATACGATGTAAAAACTGTAGTATTTTTATTGCATTTTATGCTTCGGGCGTTGACTTCTAAGGCCCTCGCTATTCAATCTGTTGGTGCAACGCCCTAGAGTGAAGCCTAGGTTGCTCGGAATGTAGAAATGACCATTACTTTCACACTGGTTGCAATTATTCGTTTTATACGATGGAAAAACTGTTGTATTTATATTGTATTTTATGCTTCTGGCGTTCACTTGTTAGGCCCTAACTATTCGATCTGGTGGAACAACGCCCTAGGGTGAAGCCTAGGCTGCCCGGAACGTAGAAATGACCATCACTTTCACACGGGTTGCAATTATTCCTGTTACACGATGGAAAAACTGTTGTATTTTTATTGTATTTAATGCTTCTGGCGTTCACTTCTTAGGCCCTAACTATTCGAGCTGGTGGAACAACGCCCTAGAGTGAAGCCTAGGTTGCTCGGAATGTAGAAATAACCATAACTTTCACACTGGTTGCAATTATTCGTTTTATACGATGGAAAAACTGTTGCATTTATATTGTATTTTATGCTTCTGGCGTTCACTTCTTAGGCCCTAACTATTCGATCTGGTGGAACAACGCCCTAGGGTGAAGCCTAGGTTGCCTGGAACGTAGAAATGACCATAACTTTTACACTGGTAGCAATTATTCGTTTTATACAATGGAAAAACTGTTCTATTTATTTTGTATTTTATGCTTCGGGCGTTGACTTCTAAGGCCCTAACTGTTTAATCTGGTGGAGCAACGCCCTAGAGTGAAGCCTAGGTTGCCTGGAACGTACAAATGACCATCACTTTCACACGGATTGCAATTACTCCTGTTATAGGATGGTAAGACTGTTGTATTTTTATTGCATTTTATGCTTCTGGCGTTCACTTCTTAGGCCCTAACTATTCCATCTGGTGGAACAACGCCCTAGAGTAAAGCCCAGGTTGCGCGGAACGTAGAAATGACCATAACTTTCACACTGGTAGCAATTATTCGTTTTATACAATGGAAAAACTGTTCTATTTATTTTGTATTTAATGCTTCAGGCGTGGACTTCTAAGGCCCTAGCTATTCGATCTGGTGGAGCAACGCCCTAGAGTGAAACCTAGGTTACCCGGAACGTAGAAATGACAAGTACTTTCACACTGGTTGCAGTTATTCCTTTTATACGATGGAAAGGCTGTTGTATTTATATTGTATTTTATGCTTCTGGCGTTCACTTGTTTGGTCCTAACTATTCGATCTGGTGGAACAACGCCCTAGGGTGAAGCCTAGGCTGCCCGGAACGTAGAAATGACCATCACTTTCACACGGGTTGCAATTATTCCTGTTATACGATGGAAAAACTGTTGTATTTTTATTGTATTTAATGCTTCTGGCGTTGACTTCTTAGGCCCTAACTATTCGATCTGGTGGAACAACGCCCTAGGGTGAAGCCTAGGCTGCCCGGAACGTAGAAATGACCATCACTTTCACACGGGTTGCAATTATTCCTGTTATAGGATGGAAAGACTGTTGCATTTTTATTGTATTTTATGCTTCAGGCGTTGACTTCTGAGGCCGTAGCTATTCGAAGTGGTGGAACAACGCCATAGAGTGAAGCGTAGGTTGCCCGGAACGTAGAAATGTCCATATCTTTCTCACTGTTTGCAATTGTTCATTTTATACGATGGCAAAGCTGTTGTATTTATATTGTATTTTATGCTTCTGGCGTTGACTTCTTAGGCCCTAACTATTCGATCTGGTGGAGCAATTCCTCAGAGTTAAGTCTAGGATGCCCGAAACGCCGAAATGATCATTACTTTCACGCTTGATACAATTATTCCTGTTATACGATGAAAAGGCCGTTGTATTTTTATTGTATTTTATGCTTCAGGCGTAGGCTTCTAAGGCCGTAGCTATCCGATATGGTAGAGCACCGCCCTAGATTGAGGCCTAGGTTGCTCGGAACGTAGAAATGACCACTACCTTCACACTGTTTGCAATTATTCATTTTATACGATGGAAAAGCTGTTGTATTTATATCGTATTTTATGCTTCGGGCGTTGACTTCTTAGGCCCTAACATTTCGATCTGGTGGAGCAACGCCCTACAGTGAAGCCTAGGTTGCCCGTAAGGTAGATATGACCATAACCTTCACACAGGTTGCAATTATTCGTTTTATACGGTGTAAAGGCTGTTGTACTTATTTTGTATTTAATTCTTCTGGTGTTGATTTCTGAGGCCCTAACAATTCGATCTGGTTGAACAACGCCCTAGAGTGAAGCCTAGGCTGCTCGGAATGTAGAAATGACCATAACTTTCACACTGGTTGCAATTATTCGTTTTATACGATGGAAAAACTCTTGTATTTATATTGTATTTTATGCTTCTGGCGTTCACTTCTTAGGCCCTAACTATTCGATCTGGTGGAGCAATGCCTCAGAGTTAAGCCTAGGATGCCCGAAACGCCGAAATGATCATTACTTTCACGCTTGTTGCAATTATTCCTGTTATACGATGGAAAGACCGTTGTATTTTTATTGTATTTTATGCTTCAGGCGTAGGCTTCTAAGGCCGTATCTATTCGATATGGTGGAGCACCGCCCTAGAGTGTAGCCTAGGTTGCCCGGAAAGTAGAAAGGACCATAACTTTCACACTGGTTGCAATTATTCGCTTTATACGATGGAAAAGCTGTTGTATTTATATTGTATTTTATGCTTCTGGCGTTCACTTCTTAGGCCCTAACTGTTTGACCTGGCGGAGGAACGCCCTAGAGTGAAGCCTAGGTTGCCCGGAACGTAGAAATGACCATTACTTTCATACTGTTTGCAGTTATTCCTTTTATACGATGGAAAAGCTGTTGTATTTATATTGTATTTTATGCTTCTGGCGTTCACTTCTTAGGCCCTAACTATTCGATCTGGTGGAACAACGCCCTAGGGTGAAGCCAAGGTTGCCCGGAACGTAGAAATGACCATCACCTTCCAACTGGTTGCAATTAATCCTGTTATACGATGGAAAAACTGTTGTATTTTTATTGCATTTTATACTTCGGGCGCTGACTTCGAAGGCCCTAACTATTCAATCTGTTGGAGCAACGCCCTAGAGTGAAGCCTAGGTTACCCGGAACGTAGAAATAACCATCACTTTCAAACTGGTTGCAATTATCCGTTTTATACGATGGAAAGACTGTTGTATTTTTATTGCATTTTATGCTTCGGGCACTGACTTCTAAGGCCCTAGCTATGCAATCTGTTGGAGCAACGCCCTAGGGGGAAGCCTAGGTTGCCCGGAACGTAGAAATGATTATAGCTTTCACACTGGTTGCAATTATTCCTTTTATACGATGGAAAAGCTGTTGTATTTATATCGTATTTTATGCTTCTGGCGTTGACTTCTTAGGCCCTAACTATTCCATCTGGCGAAACAACGCCCTAGGGTGAAGTCTAGGTTGCCCGGAAAGTAGAAAGGACCAAAACTTTCACACTGGTTGCAATTATTCGCTTTATACGATGGAAAAGCTGTTGTATTTATATCGTATTTTATGCTTCGGGCGTTGACTTCTAAGGACCTAACTCTTCGATCTGTTGGAGCAACGCCCTAGAGTGAAGCCTAGGTTGCTCGGAATGTAGAAATGACCATAACTTTCACACTGGCTGCAATTATTCGTTTTATACAATGGAAAAACTGTTCTATTTATTTTGTATTTTATGCTTCGGGCGTTGACTTCTAAGGACCTAACTGTTTGATCTGGTGGAGCAACGCCCTAGAGTGAAGCCTAGGTTGCCCGGAACGTAGATATGACCATAAGCTTCACACAGGTTGCAATTATTCGTTTTATACGGTGTAAAGGCTGTTGTATTTATTTTGTATTTTATTCTTCTGGTGTTGACTTCTTAGGCCCTAACTACTCGATCTGGTGGAACAACGCCGTAGAGTGAAGCCTAGGTTGCCCGGAACGTATAAATGACCATTACTTTCACACTGTTTGCAATTATTCCTTTTATACGATGGAAAAGATGCTGTATTTATATCGTATTTTATGCTTCTGGCGTTGACTTCTAAGGACTTAACTATTCGATCTGGTGGAGCAACGCCCTAGAGTGAAGCCTAGGTTGCTCGGAATGTAGAAATGACCATAACTTTCACACTGGCTGCAATTATTCGTTTTATACAATGGAAAAACTGTTCTATTTATTTTGTATTTTATGCTTCGGGCGTTGACTTCTAAGGACCTAACTGTTTGATCTGGTGGAGCAACGCCCTAGAGTGAAGCCTAGGTTGCCCGGAACGTAGATATGACCATAAGCTTCACACAGGTTGCAATTATTCGTTTTATACGGTGTAAAGGCTGTTGTATTTATTTTGTATTTTATTCTTCTGGTGTTAACTTCTTAGGCCCTAACTATTCGATCTGGTGGAACAACGCCGTAGAGTGAAGCCTAGGTTGCCCGGAACGTATAAATGACCATCACTTTCAAACTGGTTGCAATTAATCCTGTTATACGATGAAAAAACTGTTGTATTTTTATTGCATTTTATGCTTCGAGCGTTGACTTCTAAGGCCCTAACTATTCAATCTGTTGGAGCAACGCCCTAGAGTGAAGCCTAGGTTGCTCGGAATGTAGAAATGACCATAACTTTCACACTGGCTGCAATTATTCGTCTTATACAATGGAAAAACTGTTGTATTTATATTGTATTTTATGCTTCTGGCGTTCACATCTTAGGCCCTAACTATTCGATCTGGTGGAACAACGCCCGTGGGTGAAGCCTAGGTTGCCCGGAACGTAGAGATGACCATAACTTTTACACTGGTAGCAATTATTCGTCTTATACAATGGAAAAACTGTTGTATTTATATTGTATTTTATGCTTCTGACGTGACTTCTTAGGCCCTAACTATTCGATCTGGTGGAGTAATGCCTCAGAGTTAAGTCTAGGATGCCCGAAACGCCGAAATGATCATTACTTTCACGCTTGTTGCAATTATTCCTGTTATACGATGAAAAGACCGTTGTATTTTTATTGTATTTTATGCTTCAGGCGTAGGCTTCTAAGGCCGTAGCTATTCGATATGGTGGAGCACCGCCCTAGAGTGAAGCCTAGGTTGCTCGGAATATACAAATGACCATAACTTTCACACTGGTTGCAATTATTCGTTTTCTACGATGGAAAAACTGTTGTATTTATATTGTATTTTATGCTTCTGGCGTTCACTTCGTAGGGCCTAACTGTTCGATCTGATGGAACAATGCCCTAGGATGAAGCCTAGGTTGCCCGGAACGTAGAAATGACCATAACTTTTACACTGGTAGCAATTATTCGTTTTATAGAATGGAAAAACTGTTCTATTTATTTTGTATTTTATGCTTCGGGCGTTGACTTCTTTGGCCCTAACAATTCGATCTGGTGGAGCAACGCCCTAGAGTGAAGCCTAGGTTCCCTGGAACGTACAAATGACCATCGCTTTCACACGGGTTGCAGTTATTCCTGTTATAGGATGGAAAGGCTGTTGTATTTTTATTGCATTTTATGCTTCTGGCGTTCACTTCTTAGGCCCTGACTATTCGATCTGGTGGAACCACGCCCTAGGGTGAAGCCTAGGTTGCCCGGAACGTAGAAATGACCATAACTTTTACACTGGTAGCAATTATTCGTTTTATACAATGGAAAAACTGTTCTATTTATATCGTATTTTATGCTTCTGGCGTTGTATTCTATGGCCCTAACTATTCGATCTAGTGGAGCAACGCCCTAGAGTGAAGCCTAGGTTGCCCGGAACGTAGAAATGACCATTACTTTCACACTGTTTGCAATTATCCCTTTTATACGATGGAAAAGCTGCTGTATTTATATCGTATTTTATGCTTCTGGCGTTGACTTCTAAGGCCCTAGCAATTCGATCTGGTTGAACAACGCCCTAGAGTGAAGCCTAGGCTGCTCGGAATGTAGAAATGACCATAACTTTCACACTGGTTGCAATTATTCGTTTTATACGATGGAAAAACTCTTGTATTTATATTGTATTTTATGCTTCTGGCGTTCACTTCTTAGGCCCTAACTATTCGATCTGGTGGAGCAATGCCTCAGAGTTAAGCCTAGAATGCCCGAAACGCCGAAATGATCATTACTTTCACGCTTGTTGCAATTATTCCTGTTATACGATGGAAAGACCGTTGTATTTTTATTGTATTTTATGCTTCAGGCGTAGGCTTCTAAGGCCGTATCTATTCGATATGGTGGAGCACCGCCCTAGAGTGTAGCCTAGGTTGCCCGGAAAGTAGAAAGGACCATAACTTTCAAACTGGTTGCAATTATTCGCTTTATACAATGGAAAAACTGTTCTATTTATATCGTATTTTATGCTTCTGGCGTTGTATTCTATGGCCCTAACTATTCGATCTAGTGGAGCAACGCCCTAGAGTGAAGCCTAGGTTGCCCGGAACGTAGAAATGACCATTACTTTCACACTGTTTGCAATTATCCCTTTTATACGATGGAAAAGCTGCTGTATTTATATCGTATTTTATGCTTCTGGCGTTGACTTCTATGGACCTAACTATTCGACCTGGTGGAGCAACGCCCTAGAGTGAAGCCTAGGTTGCTCGGAATGTAGAAATTACCATAACTTTCACACTGGTTGCAATTACACGTTTTATACGATGGAAAAGCTGTTGTATTTATATTGTATTTTATGCTTCTGGCGTTCACTTGTTAGGCCCTAACTATTCGATCTGGTGGAACAACGCCCTAGGGTGAAGCCTAGACTGCCCGGAACGTAGAAATGACCATCACTTTCACACGGGTTGCAATTATTCTTGTTACACGATGGAAAAACTGTTGTATTTTTATTGTATTTAATGCTTCTGGCGTTCACTTCTTAGGCCCTAACTATTCGAGCTGGTGGAACAACGCCCTAGAGTGAAGCCTAGGTTGCTCGGAATGTAGAAATAACCATAACTTTCACACTGGTTGCAATTATTCGTTTTATACGATGGAAAAACTGTTGTATTTATATTGTATTTTATGCTTCTGGCGTTCACTTCTTAGGCCCTAACTATTCGATCTGGTGGAACAACGCCCTAGGGTGAAGCCTAGGTTGCCTGGAACGTAGAAATGACCATAACTTTTACACTGGTAGCAATTATTCGTTTTATACAATGGAAAAACTGTTCTATTTATTTTGTATTTTATGCTTCGGGCGTTGACTTCTAAGGCCCCAACTGTTTAATCTGGTGGAGCAACGCCCTAGGGTGAAGCCTAGGTTGCCCGGAACGTAGAAATGACCATTACTTTCACACTGTTTGCAACTATTCCTTTTATGCGATTGAAAAGCTGTTGTATTTATATCGTATTTTATGCTTCTGGCGTTGACTTCTATGGCCCTAACTATTCGATCTAGTGGAGCAACGCCCTAGGGTGAAGCCTAGGTTGCACGGAACGAAGAAATGATCATAACTTCTACACTGGTAGCAATTATTCGTTTTATACAATGGAAAAACTGTTGTATTTATATTGTATTTTATGCTTCTGGCGTTGACTTCTTAGGCCCTAACTATTCGATCTGGTGGAGCAATGCCTCAGAGTTAAGTCTAGGATGCCCGAAACGCCGAAATGATCATTACTTTCACGCTTGTTGCAATTATTCCTGTTATCCGATGAAAAGACCGTTGTATTTTTATTGTATTTTATGCTTCAGGCGTAGGCTTCTAAGGCCGTAGCTATTCGATATGGTGGGGCACCGCCCTAGAGTGAAGCCTAGGTTGCACGGAACGTAGAAATGACCATAACTTTTACACTGGTTGCAATTATTCGTTTTATACCATGGAAAAACTGTTCTATTTATTTTGTGTTTTATGCTTCGGGCGTTGACTTCTAAGTCCCTAACTGTTTGATCTGGTGGAGCAACGCCCTAGAGTGAAGCCTAGGTTGCCCGGAACGTAGAAGTGACCATTACTTTCACACTGGGTGCAATTATTCCTTTTATACGATGGAAAGGCTGTTGTATTTATATTGTATTTTATGCTTCTGGCGTTCACTTCTTAGGCCCTAACTATTCGATCTGGTGGAACAACGCCCTAGGGTGAAGCCTGGGTTGCCCGGAACGTAGAAATGATCATAACTTTTACACTAGTAGCAATTATCCGTTTTATACAATGGAAAAACTGTTCTATTTATTTTGTATTTTATGCTACGGGCGTTGACTTCTAAGGCCCTAACTGTTTGATCTGGTGGAGCAACGCCCTAGAGTGAAGCCTAGGTTGCCCGGAACGTAGAAATGACCATTACTTTCACACTGTTTGCAATTATTCCTGTCATACGATGAAAAGACCGTTGTATTTTTATTGTATTTTATGCTTCAGGCGTAGGCTTCTAAGGCCGTAGCTATTCGATCTAGTGGAGCAACTCCTTAGAGTGAAGCCTAGGCTGCCCGGAACGTAGAAATGACCATTACTTTCACACTGGTTGCAATTATTCGATTTATACGATGGACAAACAGTTGTATTTATATTGTATTTTATGCTTCTGGCGTTCACTTGTTAGTCCCTAACTATTCGATCTGGTGGAACAACGCCCTAGGGTGAAGCCTAGGTTGCCCGGAACGTAGAAATGACCATCACTCTCACACGGGTTGCAATTATTCCTGTTATAGGATGGAAAAGCTGTTGTATTTATATCGTATTTTGTGCTTCTGGCGTTGACTTCTAAGGCCCTAGCTATTCGATCTAGTGGAGCAACGCCCTAGAGTGAAGCCTAGGTTTCCCGGAACGTAGAAATGACCATTACTTTCAAACTGGTTGCAATTAAACCTGTTATACGATGTAAAAACTGTAGTA